>NW_018407050.1:200986-219573 GCF_002113885.1 Mizuhopecten yessoensis | reverse complement strand
CCCCCCACCTTTCCCGCCTTCGCCACTCTCTCTTGTTTGAAATGATGCGACACAACTTTAAACCTGCATGTTTGTGTTTAATTTCAACAAAGGAATCAGGAATGTGAGCCCAGTGTTAGATCCTTTGGACCTGTGTGTGCCCTTTGTTTTGTAACACCGTAATAGTTTCCATCAAGCTTCGCGTGGGGCTACGTGCGAGACATGTTGTATATGGCTGTACTGTTAGACCTGACCCCTGCCGGCTGATTGCGTGTGACTTTTACATAGTGTTAGTAAGATAAGGCCGCACTTTGTCTTTGGTAAATGTAGCGAAATAAAACTATTCCATGGAATGGTTTATGGAAGCCCACTGTCGCCCTAAAAACAATTTCTATATGAAACTGAGTTTCGCCCCGAAAAGTCGAGATTTAATTGATAATTTGCTTACATTTTGTCCGTTCGTCTTTTCGTCTAAAAGTCGAGAAATGATACACGAAAAGACGAAAAAATGCACGCTATTTTAATGACTTTTCACTTTCTTTTTTTGGAGTAGAAATCTCGGCCTTTCATGCAGTAAATGAAATTTGAATCACAATCGTCGGGGCGAAATACGAAAGAACGATAATTAATATTTGTTTATTCTCGTCTTTTCGGGACGAAAACGACCCAACAAGATTGCACAAATCAGCTACCGTATTAACGACCAGGAAATAGAACAGACTTGTGGGTAGTAAGTCCGAGCATCTTAGAACTTAACCTCCTGCGAGACAATGCCTCACACATTCATAGAGAGGGGTGCTTATCATAAAACCACATAGGTGAATAGATGGCGGTCATTTTGGTGGTGAACATTTGTCTAATTTTTTTCATTGTCTCGTAGCTTTTAAAAAATGATGTTCAAATTCTACTTTCATTTTACGACCAAACTAGTTGTCTGTTCCGTGCTGGTTTCCGTACTCCACGAAGTAATCAATCCCCGGTCCGTGTTGATTGTGTTCGATACCCCTGTTCCCTGGTGTGATAGGTCGTGTGGCGATAAATAACTGTAGAATTTGTTAATATACAGGTTAGCGTGAGCTGGGCTAGTTATACCCGGCCTAACCTTTGTTCTTTGTGGCCGAATTGATAAAACACATCCGGAATTACAGGTAAAATCGGACCAAATACCTGTATGCATCAGGTGTTGATATTTATTGCGTTCCGAAAATTCTTGTTCGATTGTTTTCATATATATTCTAACATCTTTATTAATATTATATTTATTTTTTTGTGTATTTCTCATGTTTTCATAGATCGAGACTAGTTTAAACTACACACCGAGCGACTTTTTGGTTAAGGTCGTACGAGTTATGTCCCTTGGTTTGCTCGATTTACATGTGAGGCTTTCCAGTATGCACATATGTGTATATTTTAGTACGAAGTGAACTACATTCAATAAATATGTCAAAATGTTGATTCTTTGATAACACTTTCTTTTACCATCCAAGGTTAACCAATAATCTGAGTACCATTGATAGAAAACAATAAATACCTGTCGGTATCACAAAGCGGTCACCAGGTGTAAACACTATGATAGAACAAAATCAATATCTAAAATTAATATCTTAATTTTAACCGACGCTTTAAGGAGCTGGAGGACAAATGTAAACTGCATTTTTTAATGACAAATCCGTGTACAATGTATACAAAATATTTTAGCCGTTACTTTATATCATATGTATCACAGGCGCCTATGTTTTAACTTCATATAATTATGTACAGTGCTAGTGATTTTACTTATTTTAAGGTGTGATAATGACTGTTAGTGTCTCATAAGCCAGATTCGGCTGGATGTCGATATCTGATTGATTTAAATTTTGAAATAGCTTTTACTTTTTGTAAAACCTGTTGTTTTAATGTATATCGATATGTGACACTTTAATAAAATATATTGTATTGTATTGTATCTAAAATTAAGGGACAGTTACAACGAGGTACGATGTATACTACTGAATATAGCAGGCGTGCGCGTGTCAACACGGGTACAAGGTGTCGTCTGCTCACCGCTGCCTTGTGTAGTACAAACTCCATTGTTTGCCATTTATAAATGGTTGTAAGAATATCGATACATTCCTCGGTAGACAAACAAAACCGGTTTTCAATCATTGATTTTCCTTCCATTTGACATAGGCTATTATTATAAGTAGCTTATTATTGAGAGTGAGGGCTTACTGTAACAAATTTCATTTCCTCAATGTGGCGGCAACAGTACCGAAATACCCTGCCGTGAGTGCAGTGCGATCTGCTAATTTTACGATTAACAAACTTCCTACATGCAACTTTTCTGCGAAATGGATTTAAATGACGACGAAAGCATTGATGACAGTGATGAAACTTGTTCTGAGGCAGAATCGTGCTATATTCAAATATGTGTAAGCTTTTTCATCGCCATTCGATAACTTTATAATAGAATCGATAACATCAATATTACTACTAAACATTCTGATTTGTTATTCTCAACCAACACATCAAACCAAACAGCGAAACACGGATTTTACTGGAAATAACACGAATGGAAAAATGTCTTATCAAGACTTATTTTGTGTTTTATTTGCAATGTCCTATATATTTTCGAATTTCATAATTGATATATATTTGCACATACACGTCTATATGCACCTCACCAACCACAAATGTCTTGGAGGAAATCTTTAATTTTTCGAAATTCTTTTATTTCTAGAGTTTCAGGAAGAATATATAACTGTTAGATTGTATTTGCTAATGTTGCTTTCCGTTTATGTTTTCCAGGTGCAGGAATTGGCGGGAAGATGTACCTGTCCAGTCCAATTTCCAATTATCAAAGTCGGGGAAGGAAAATACAAAATCGGGGACTCGCAGACGCTTGTATTTGTCCGGGTAAGTCTTCACTCGTCGTAGTGAGTTTTGATTGGGACTCATTGTCTTAAAATATTGGCCAAAATATCAAAGTAAACGTAAGATCTGGTTTTATGTAGTTCGTGGGACTTTCGAACAACACTATTTGGTTTAGATCAACACTTAAAGCCCCTATTGGTTTGGTTTGTTTGTGTTTTACGTCCTATTAAAAGCTACATGTATGGTCATATAAGGACGTACCAGGTTTTAGTGGTGGAGGAAAGCCGGAGTTCCCGGAGAAAACCCACCAACCTACGGCCAGTACCTGCGCGACCCAGTGGTGGAGTGCTAGTGGTACAAAACTGTAGCAGAATGCCAGACGCCTTAACCACTCGGCCACCGCGGCCCCCTTAAAACCCCATACCAAGCCTATCTCATTCCCATTTTTTATTTTTTTTATTTATCCCCAAATAGTACATGTATACGACCAAATATGCTCATGTGACCTACCTCCACTAAGATACCACCTGTGTTAAGGGGTCAATTTTAAAAGTTCCTAATTGTAAGGATATATTTGTAAACTGAACCTGTATTAAGAGACCACTTGTGTAAAGAGACCACGAGTTTGAGCTCACGAGGGTGTTTGTTAATACAGGTTTGTCTTTATATAATATCATTGGTCAGCGAGGAGTGTGTTGTCCATCTAAACCCCTTATAATGAGTATGTCTAATTATACCCCCTACATACAGTATCAGGATAGGTCCAAACATATTCCGTGTTATTGATTCACATGTCCCTGTGTGCTACAATACATGACATTATATATTTAAAGTATCTGTCCCGTTCTCCTTAATGTACATATGTATAAATATACAGGGGTATAACGACAATCGATTATATGTAGAATTGAGTATACATGCCGTAAAGGTGTCGATTTCACATCTACTTCAAGTTGGTCTTCCATACCTGTCCTCACCTGGACACAGGTAATCGATAGGAGTACTAATTAGAAATCAATGCAGGTAGATTTAGGTTAATGACGAGATATACACATAGCTAGGATCAAACACCCAGACAGGAAGGTTTCAGATCAGTATATCCTGGATTAAAGTAACTGTAACGCAGAATTCCTGTTTTGGTGGACACAATAAGTTAACAGCTATTACAATACAACCTGGTCTGCAAGAGACAATTATAAACTAATAAAAAAATCAAAAGGAAGAAAAGGCATTGTATAAAACAGCTTTAAACGTTTATAGTATACAATGTATACATATGTATATTTACCACGTAAATACAGAGGGTGACGTATCGGGACGACTGTGAAGTATATCCCCCGCCCCTCCCTCTCCCCCCTTCTGTATATATCACTCCGTTGGTCCCAACAATGATCTGCTATTACTACCGCGATATACAACCATTTACCTGCCGTGCGGTTTGTGATTCACAAATCAATGCAAACTGTCAGTATGTGTCTATTCTAAGACAAGTACTTTCTAGGTGGAATATTGAGATGAAAACTGTTTAAACCAGATGTTGATGTGGAATTGCAGGGTCATCAGAAACCATATAGCAGAGCGGTTTATGCACAAAAATGAACACGGATTTTTCAGTATATATACCGTATAATTCCCTTTCCCTCGAACTCTTAGTAAATCTTTCAATTGAAGACAGTGCCATTTAAATACATACTTTATAAATTCATTTTTTATTCAAACAGAATTTTTACTTTGAAGCGAGATGTATAAAAAAAAGTGTTTCCGGTATATGACGTCATTACTTTTGGTGTGTGTATGTTTTTAAAGGCTACAGGAAATGACATGAAAAAACTAAATCTTTGAGGTGATATCCAAAATTTAATTACTTGGATGTATGAATGATTGACAATTCTGCTGACAAAGACTCGCTATCTAGTTATCTAGGGGGTAGACATATGTTTACACGTTGTAAGTGCACTGTATTGAAAATTTTAATCTCCCACTTCCGAAGAGTTTTTATCCCCGGTCAATACGCTCGTGTCATTAATTTAAGAATGACCCCCTCTCTGACATCACTTTCGCCATCTGGTGGTATTAAAATGTGCCCCCTGCCAAATCCAGTATTGACTCTACGATAGCGACTGATGGTATTATCTCCCCTTATCTACAGAAGGCTCGGGCGGGTTCTGACGCATCCTCAGCTTTAACTGGCAGAATTGATATAATAATTGTCACAACTCACCATAGCAGGTCCTGTTTATGAGGGCCAGAGTTACAAGAAGTGAAGGCATTTGTAAATCGTAATATTAACTTATTACTTTTGCCAGCGTCTTTACCTGTTTTTTTTTACAATGAACAAGTGTGTGGAAATATCACAAGCTGTAGGTGTGTGTGACAGGTGTGCTTCACCTGTCGCTCAGGTAAATGTATATAACGATATAATCTTCAAACTATTCAACACACTTGAGATAATCAAGAATTTATCGATATGCACTTTATCTGACCTTTCTGCATCGGTTCTGTTTTTCAAAGGAACTAACAATTTACCCGATGTATTTATACCTATTTGAACAACGTGTACAAGCTTATCGTTAACAAGAAATGGATGACATGTTTTTCGTTTCCCTTTGAAATATTTTTGTGTTTCTGATCCGAAAATCTCGAATGTATGTTTTTTCGGATCGATAAAACCGCAAGGCATATGATTGTCCTGATTGTCTAGATCTTTGTCCATATCTTTGTGGGTAGTCGGGTGTTCAGATCAACGCTTCTTCAGTGAGCGATATTTCATACTTGATGACATTAAATATTAACTCATTATACATTTATGTAACTGTGATTTTTTCAGCATTCCGTCACTATTTCTTTCCAGATCCTCCGGAACCATGTGATGATCCGAGTGGGCGGGGGATGGGACACACTGGAACACTACCTCGACAAACATGATCCCTGTCGCTGTGGCTTTTCAGGTAAGCGCCCCCGCTACTACGTCATCATTCCCTCTACTTACAANCACCCCCCACCCCCTCAAACCCACCCGTGCCCCTCAAACCCCAATCTCTATTCAACACAACCAAAGCTGCCCCTCCAACTCCCTTCCCACTCACCACACCCACCTGTACCCCAACAACCCCCCATCCCTACTTATCCAAGCCATGACTGCCCCGTTCAAGCCCCATCCCCACTCCCTCCACCCATCACGGCCCTGTCACCGCCAAATGTTCGGTTGGAAGGTCGGACTTTCGGTACGATTTTATTCATACGGAAGATCTGCCATATGCAGTAAAAATCTTCATCATACTTTGTTTTGCATTTCGCTTAATTTTCGTGAATAAATATTTTAATGAGTGTAGGGCTTCTTTTATTTACTAAGTAACTGTTCACGAGGATTTGCAATCAATTAATGAACAATCAGTGATAAATAACCTTATAATAAATAGTATACAGCTATAGTTATTTTATGAATCCGCAAGATGTATGAAAAGAGTTACGTCTCTGGGACGGGGTGTTCGGCGGGGACATGAAGGGGGAGGGGAGGTGAAGGGGGGACGTATCGGTCCATATTTCCTTGATAAAAACAATGTGGTTGTTGCATTGTCGTGACTTTCCAAAACCATGAAATCAAACGTGACAAATCGACGTTACCCGTTTCACCCGTAAAACACTCGGTCATCGTCAGTAGTAACATTATATGAGGTCGTCAAAGCTCCCGGTAAGTGTAGAAAGTGGGCCATAAATACGAAGGATGTGTTGGGTAGTGAGATTTATATCCCACATTGTCTCGAGTGGGCTCCTCAAATCTGGACCAGGTATATTTCCACACTACCTACTAATGGTCAATAATTATATACATGTACCACAGAAGTGTAAGGCACTGGCTAAGGTGACGGGTAAAGTTTTGGGAAGTGGTTTGCTTGTTATGTTCTTTTGTGCTCATGCCTTTTTTATTAAAAAAATAATATCGACATTACTGAGGGTGTACTACAAGGTTGTCGAGTTAATGGGCCTTTGTTTCCTATACATACAAATAAATGCTCACTACCACCTACTTGTAAGACGTGACTTTGATTACCTTACGTCATTATGACTCTCAGATTTCTAATTAAATTTTAATGTCACGATTTCCTTTCAATGTCTGAAGTATCGGAGAAAGTACAGCGTTTATTTGCATTCAAATCAAAAAGTTAAAAAGACATCATGAAATATCGATTATACCATAATCGTTTTGAGAATCTCTATAATCGTGTATGCGCCATTCAAGTCTTTAAAATTGAATTCAGGTGTAATTTACTGCATATTTTTGTTCTGAACTTATTTGGTTTTATCAAGTACGAATAATATTGTTTGACACTTAAAATAAGAGAATTTCGAACATGAAATAATGCTTGAGAATAATTTTAAATTTGATCAGGCCAGTTTGGTGTTAACTTATAAATATTTACCAGGGTTTTAAAAACAAATCCTATTTTTATACGTAAACAAATCTTATCTTTGTATGTACATGTAATTATCTTGATATCTGAAGCGGTGATTTTAACTGCTTTGCATAATTTTGTTAAGAGAAGATATTTGCTGTTACCTAGGTTTATGATAAGTTATGGTGCAGTCAAGGAGGCAAACGGACAGATATTTTCTTAAAATAATCATATAATCGGTAACATTTATGAAATAAACCAAGACAATATGTTCTTGGGAAGGGGTTTACATACTTACATTTGTATAGAGTGTGTTATGAGAAAAGGTATAACTGATTTTGCATTCTGTATTATTGATATTATCAAAGGCTATGTATCGTAATATGGACTAATTTTTCTACTCAAATTTTGTACACGAAGCCACGACAATATTACCTACGCAGCCTTCTTTTACTTTAACTTGAAAACAACGAACGGAATAATGACAATAAATATTCCTGTCTTTTTCCACAATATGACAGACATATGTGGGCATTAAAGTCGTTTTCTACCTCGACATATATTTCCCGTTTAACATTTGTTTACATTCGATTAGGCGGGAACACCTGTAACAACAAAGCAGCCTTAATTACAGGAAATACGATATTTTTGCTGATCAAGTTTTTTTAAACAGGGTTTTAAATTAAATACGGGTTTAATATGTTTTAAACTAGACGTTAGTACGCAACAGGAATAATTATCTTATTTTAATCAATGTGTTTGGTATTATTTAAATATTCCACTCCTGTAATTTTCTTCGCGGTTAATGAACCATAGATGGTATAGCTGGAAGTTCAATTTAAATGTAAAATATTTATTCATTTTGCATCTACTCTACGTACCTAAGGCATGACACGCAACAGAAATTTGGCTATGATTCATATAAGTCCGGAGCGGTTCTTCACTGAAATCCGGATCGTAAATTCATATTGAATGCGAAGTTCAAATGAAACCGAATCGGCCTTTAATATCTTTACGATATCCGGATTCCGCTTGTTGGTTCTAATATCTATACACGCCTTGCTATAAACATTCCGGCATCCCTCTGATGATGGCGGCAATTTTGATCCGATTTATGAACAAGTGCTACCATCATGCCGTGAAGATGCGATATACATCAAAGTCAGTATCGATTCTCATTTTTCAATAGAGCTAATTAATATTGGAAAGATATAAAACAGCGCTTCTCGTGTCAGGTTATATGGGTACCGCTATATGAACGACCAATAATGGCGATCGAATCGGCAAAACTTGACGCAGAAGTCACATAAATCTAACGACTACGGATCCTTTTGATTTTTTGAGTGAAACATTAACACTTTTATATGCATAGCACTGATATTTTGTTCCTACAACGATGCATGGGAACAAATTTCCACATTAAGTTCATATTGCTCGTGAGGTCTAGGTCTTATACATCAATTCGTTCTCTGCAGAGAACGTACTTTGTAAAGAAATTTGCGTTCTTTGGAGAAAAAAATTAAGGGGATGAAATCGCTGGAATTTCGATGATGAGAAAACGTAAATAAGCGTAACCCTTGTATTTTAGAGGATGATATTTTGAGCGTTTGACAGCACTGGAACCCCAGTGCTCTATTAGGCTCTGGTTCGATTCCCGCCGTCGGGAGATGCTTGTGTCCGACCTTAAAGCATGATCTTACAATACTAGTATAATTATATCTGTATAATACTCTGTCAAGCCCTGGTAAAAAACATCGCTTTCCTGCATCAATTTAATTATTAATTGTTTGCACGTGACATGAAAGTTAAATAAACAGCGGTAAGGAGGGGTTCCATTCACAAATTCCTATAATGTTAGAACATACTATGACGTCACACCTGTCGAGTCGCCCATGATTGGTGGCCTTCTATTTCCGGTTATTCCATATATGCATATATTTTTGGAATAGATTTAATTGACATCGGATTTAAATACTGTTTTGTATTTGTATGAATCACGTCAATGAATACAGTATAATCCTTTGTTTAGCCCAGTGTGTATAAAATATACAAACCGATGTGGTTTGCTGACCTTAGCGTTCGATTTTAATGACGTACGCTGGACAATTTCAAAAGACATTCCAACAATATTTATACAGGGCATTTCCGTATCGGTTAATCATATGTTGTTGTTGACGTCACTGGCGCTGGACTGTCCACGGCCGTGTCCGACCTTTAACTGTCCATGTTCTGAAATCAACTTTTTATTTGATAGGTGTTTTATTACCGCTATTACACAAAATTCAGCTGCCAATACTAATCAACGTAAAAGTTCGTTCCGTATCAATGACAAGTAATTGACACAGAACGTTCACGCCTCTTAATCAAAGTGACGAAGACTTACAACGACCAATGCTGACTTCCTCAGGTTACCGTTTAAATGACCATCTTGTCTAAAGACCAAATAAATCTTTTGGGTGGAGCAAGTACTCTACAAAGAAAAACCAAATACCCATGATGTAGTATTTATCAATCATTTCTAGATCAATAGTAAGATCACTAGATCGATTCCCATCAAAACGATCTGTACACGACCAGACCAGCACAAAGGAGGAAGAAAATAATCTTGATAAAATATAATTTTCTCATTGGCGTCTTTTCATGTAGCTTGATTGTTAAGTCTTAAACAAACATAAATTCGAAAATACAACACAATTGTAATCGATTTTAAGTACATGCCTTTGTCAGCGTAGTCTTGCTTTTCATAGCCCTGAATGGAACTATATTGTCAATACAATATATGTCAGTGCAAATAGGTTCTTCTGTATGAGTTTTATATACTTGCAGTAGTCCTTTTTGACACGTCACGTTGTTGTATTGATAGGCCGTGAAGACCAGAACCTACGCCGATATTTACAATTTCGCTGTAGAAGAAATTGTTTGATTCTTTGATCAGGATTATTGTCCTTTTAATAAAAGGAGTGATACAATATCGGCCTAATACGGTAATAACCCAATTACAGGGACTTTTCCCAAGCAAATTGAATAACAAGTCCACATGTACAACAATGAATGTGACAGAGCTAGTGTGCTCTGTTCGATGTCCTCGAAGCAGGGGTGACCTTGAAATTGAAGATTCTGCAGCTACAGCGGACCTGCCTTCCCATTAGTCGCCTCATCTGACCTTATACTTAGATACGTCAGGTTATAAATATCTCGAACCTTGACATTACACCGTATAAACACACATTTTCACCCGTGTGTTCTTTAAGAGTCACGACATGCATTTATATCTTCTAAGTGTAAACAAGCGATCAGGACCTAATGTTGTTAGAAAAATAGGTGCTGCCTTTTTAGCAAAAATAAATCTACAATCACTTCCCTGTCATATTTCAAACAAAATAGAACCCGGATTTGTAAAAGAGAGAATATTTTCCCGCCTTCGACCGACATTACAATGTAACTTTTCACTTTATCAAAATTGACACCCATTGTTTATATATAAAAGGTATTCCATATTTTCATATAATTAATTTAGCACTCCTATTTTGTATCTTATTGATTTCTAAACCAGTCCAGCTCCCTGGGACATTGTGAATGGCATTCATCGCTGTCGTTTCCTATTTCTACACGGCGAGTACATTGTTTGGAAATATACACAGAGTCAGTGATAGTCTAACAATGTTCCGTGAAGCGATACTGTAGACAGTGTAGCTAGTGCTGCCATTTCTCCTCGCCTGTAAGTACGAAATCGATAAACCGGAAGAAAGGTTAATGCAGAGATCGATAAATACCTCCAGAGGCCCTTCACTTATTCCGAATCGCTGTGTAACGCACCTTCACCTATTAATAATTATCTGATTTATCCAGCAAAGGCCGATACTTATATAAGGTCAATTCTTTGAAACCATCCTTTGATTGATGGAGTGGTTGCCCCTGAAAGACAGCACTTCCGTTTCTGACATTTCCCAACAAAATCAGAGGCCGCAGGCTTTCAAAAGGACAAATTCACACACAAAAGCATTAGTGATGAAGAATATAAAAATCACAATTTACATTGCCCATTTTCTTCTGTTCGTTCGTCCGTCCGTCCTTTGCTAATCCGATTCCCATCCACACCCGTACATCATATCTGTCAGTATGTCCGTCTACAACCTCCAAGCTCAACCCTTAGACCAGACACACCATAGCCTGTTTGTCTGTCACTAGTGTCAGTTTGTCTGTCCGTGTGTCTTCGTTACTTCCGTTGCCTGTGGCAACCTTAGATCAGATACATGTACCTCCTAAGTTTTAGTTTGTCCATTTGTTTTCTTCTCGTCAGATGCCTGCCCCGCCCTTTAACCAGACACACCTCAGTTTGTCCGTCCGTCCGTCTTTCCGCTTCTGTTGCCTCCAAGCCCTTAGGAATTATCTTATTATGTGTAATGACAGTGTTTCCCCGTCAATCAAGGCGTTCAAGTTTACATGTCACGTGCGCCCTTATATATGTCAGTTGGAATACCTTACGGTCGCATGCTTCCGACTCCGTGGGTGTAAACACAGGGCGAGTATTATGGGAAATCAGGTATTGCCGTAAGACAAGTCTATTTCGGTTTGTTTTGTGTATTCATAAAAAATCGGTCAGCCAATATCTGTAGGTGATCTGTTACTATTCAATGGTAAACTGGCTTAGCTGGAGCAAGATAATTCATCGGTCGTCGGGTACTTGTATCGTATCGTTCGAGATTACAACTGATCATATTCAAAATCCGCAAAAAAAATCTTTCTTTTTTGGAATATGGATTAACGCAATCGTAACGATCGTATTTTTAAATCTATACTGTCGGCGATTGAAAGTGTCTATTTTAGTATTTAGATCTCATAATACTACTGCGCAGGTAATCATTTGATTATTTAGTGTTATAATCGAGAAAAATACATGCAACCTTTTGTTTTACAAAGTGAGCCTAGAAAGAGGAATTCTGTTTCTAAACAATCTTGATAGTATAGAACATCAGGTTTCCTTTAGCTTCGCAACAACGTAAGGCAACCTTTCCGAAACAGAACTTCAATTGTAAGACTGCAGACAAGTTAACACAAATTAACAATTGCCTGCTTCCAAACAATAATTAAATTACACCTGCCACAAATAATTACAAAACTCTTTTTTGGAACATTTTCAAAACCTGTCGCGGAATCATCTGTTGTCCTGTGTGTTGTCCATTATAAAGCCGTGTCATTAAAAACGTATAACGACTCCTTCGGAAATTGTCCTGTAATGGGTAATTAGGAAATTGTTTTCCTTTTGTAAAGATTGTGTTTCATTATCTCTTCTCTGGAAACGAAACAAAGCTTTTACAACATAAAATCTTTCAAAATGCGTCTTAAGGAAGAGGGTCTCCGCGTTCTTTGTTGCATTTCCAACGAACAGGGCTCCAATATGTGAAGCCTTTTCTCTGAAGAAACTTCTTAATTTATTATGAAAAAAAACCTCCACCGATTCTATCCACTGTGTTACTTGACAAGTTGTCTTGACATTTGGTCATTCTTCTCAGCAACATTAGTGGAAATAATTTTAAAATTGTTTAACTAGATCCCTCCAAGGCCCGGGACCTAAGATTATGTTTGTTTGTTGAATATAGACGAAAGTACTAAAATCCTTTCGGGAAATTAGCCCTTCAGTTGCTGTGTACAGTTAGAGTGTGCTGGGGCCCTCTACAGGCTAATTATCAGGAGCACAAAGACCCGTATGTCTTTGTGGTCGTAATGGGCTTTGCATTCACACCATTAATTACCTACACTGTCATATAGTATATGAAAGAGACATGGCTGTTTAAATCAATAACTGAAATGAATTCCACGTGTTTTCTAATAACGAGCTGTCACTCAACCGTCAAATAGACATTGTCGTGTAATTGTGTACGAAACAGGCTTGTGACGTCATTATGGACATAATTGTCCGAAACACGACAGAATAATTGAGAAAAACTATGGATCAATCTGCTCAGTACGTAGTTGTTTTTCTTCTGTTTATCGAAGTGTCACGTTATCACAAATAATGAAATATACAAAAGCATTCTAACAGGCTATTAATGGCATTCAATTTATATATAATTCCTCATTGAAATGTGAAACCCGGACAGTTTCGGAATAAGACTGAATGGCTCATATATATAGCAACACCACGTTTAACTGTCACATTTTGTCCAGAAACATGTTGGCATTATAAAGAAGTTTTGCGATAAAAAGAGGCAAATGCACAAAATAATTTTAAGGGGGAAAATGGAAAAAAGAATAAAGGGACATCGATTTTATGGCGGTTAGCGAGGTGGCAAATAAAACGAGGGGCGTTATATCGAAGTTATACTGTAATAACAGTCACATCGTAACTTTCTGAAAGGTCATTGTAATCTCACCTATATACAGTTTTGCAAGTATTTTGTTTTTTAATTATTTTATCTAATGGTTGATAATAAAGATTATAATTTTGAATCAAGAAAGTCAAAAGTCAGTATATTTAGTAACACTTTCAGTTTAAAGAGTTCGCCAATCATAAAACATGAAGTTTTGAGAGTGAAAATTGAAGGATATTGCAGCAGTTAGCGTTGTGTCGTTCGACACGGGTTCGATTCCTTTGACTCATGCAATACACGTACAATCATAATCACCTGCCGAATTATAACGTTTCGTTTTTATATACGGAGTACATGTTATTAGATTTAAAAACAGGGAAATAAAAATTGAGGTAAACGTTTTTAATTACTCCCTCAGAAGATGGCTTGGCTGTCTTTCCCGCGGATGGAGAAAGATACGTTTTGCTGTTTTGTACTCCTTGTTTGTGAGAAAACATTTATGTTTGCATAATTTAAACACTTAGTACATATGTTAATCCGACTTCGCATGGCCTTAGATGTTGGAATGATGTTAAAACATGAATGAAAAATATACCTATGTATTTTACTTATTTGTTATTTTTTCTTGCAGGTCATCGACAGTCCGTGTCCCGGGCTGGAGGCACCCCGGCCCGCCGGGCGAGCACTACCGCTGTCTCACAATCCGTCCCCACTACCCCAAGAACGCCTCGCAAAATGTCTGTCCAACCATCCTCAGTCTCAGCCATTCAGAGGCCACCCTCACCGGCACGCATGCGCAGCATGTCTCCTTCACCGGCATCAAGTCCCAGGAAAATCCCATCACAGCCAGTTAGGAAAGTTTCCATGCCAAGTGAATCTATTTATAGTAATCAAATAACGGACACATCTACCGGACAAAAATCTATAACTAATAACACGAGACGAAGCGAATCACCAGTTCCGGCTAAATTCCGTTCACCGTCTCCGGTTTCGTATACTAATAAGCCCTCGCAGGTAACAACAACAACAACAGCTGGTAGCCGATCTCAGGTGCAGGTAGCCAGGCCGGTATCACCCGTTAAATCTGCTGTGCCCGTCCCCCGGAGATGTACGTCTCCCTCCCCGGCCAGGCGGTGTGTGTCGCCGGGCCCCTCCCGACACTGCGTGTCCCCCGGGCCCAACAGGAGGACTACTAGTTTATCGACCCCCAGGTACGTACTTTATATATATTATCATTATGTATGGACAGGTAGTCGGCATTCATTTGTCATTAAAGGTGAATGTAGACAGGTATGAACAGGTATACGGGCTGGCTAACTAAACATTACACCACAATATAGGTATTTCTAAATCTATGGTCGCGGTAATTTTCTCCGGGGTTTGTTCCACACACTCTGTGTAGACCATTGATATAAGGAATTCTGTTCTATATTGATAACGGTACAGCGTGGTGTCAATATGAATGTATAATACGTATACTTGTGCGTCGGGGGTCCATAACTTTGATACATGTACCCTTTTGGATGTTTCTTCTTCTTTTTTCCCCTCTGAAAGTTGTGCATATAACATTTATGCACATATATAGTTCATAGGTGTTCGTACTCTCACCCCTTCCCTCCTCCCCGCATAGACACGTACAAGTATCATACAGTCACATTTTATTTCTGACCTTTCCCCCTCCCCGGGGGACAAACCCACCCTTCATGATATACATCTATGTGGTATGTGTAAACGTGGAAAAAACACGTCTTAATACAAGAAGACCTTTTCCAGGTGACAAATATACCATTCTTTGTTTCTTCTAAACGCCATAAATCAACGAGATGTTATGACATTGAATGATCTTTGTTCCGAACTTTCCCATGGAAACCCCATTTACGAAACGGTATCATTTTCCTTTCCCGACGAATACAACTTTCATTACCTGGGTGCGCCGTTTATCAGTAGATGCTATTTTGTGTGTAATGTTATTGGATATTAACAAGCTACGATTCACTCGACATACGGTGCGCTCTGAGCACACGTGGGTTTATTTGGTACACACAGTTTTCACACGTTAAACAAATTGTACCGGATCAACAAATTACAGTTCATTATCAGTTTTTCAAAATATTAAGAATTTCATTATTTTTTAATCGCGTAACATGGAGAGAAATTGGACAGAAAGTGTCATTGTCTGCTGAAAGTACGTGGTCGTGTTCACATAGAAATCGGAACCTTTCAAGGGTGCGTGTGTAAATATACATGTATGCATTGATACTGTCACGGTGTATTGAGCTCAAATCTAAATTAGAAAGAAGAAAACAAATCAAGCGACATTGAAGTCGTTTAGCGTGTATTTAAATCTGTTGACTGAGTCAGAACGTAGGAAGTTGTGAATCAGGTCCAATTTCTGTGTGTTGTTGTTGGTATATAATATATATGTCTAAGTAAGTTTGATCAAACAGGGATCAGACATTTCCTAGTTCAGTGTAAGAAGGTATGGGGGTTGGAGGTTAAATTCAGCAACACTCTCATCACCTCTCATTCAAACGTTTAAAGGAGTACAATGTTAAAAACCAAACAAATTCTAGTAGCAACCACCATCGATGATTTGATTTGATGTCTCATCTTTTCGAGATTTTTTTATCGTAGTATAGGAGGGATGGGGGTGTATATTGCGTCCTCCTCAATCGACGGGCTCAGTAGGTTATACAAGGTATTTCCGCCCAGGTGGTCAGTTATTGGCTATTTGTTCCTTGGACCGGAGTCTGTAGACTCTATATATGTGCCCTCTGTTCTGACTGTAGACTATACACGGGACTGTAAACCAATTTATGTAGACTACAGGCTAAACGGTTTCCCTTGCGTCGCGGTCTGTGGGCTAGATGCCCTCTGTACGCGGAGGTCTGTAAATTACATATTATGCCCTTAAGAGGTCTGTAGACTGCAGTCTATTATGCCCTTTATGGGTCTGTATGCTATATATGGTACATTGTGCCTTTAAGGGGCCGGGAGACTCTAATAGTATAATGTGCCCTCTTTACACGGGATACTGTACATGGTACAGTGCGCCCTCTTCTATGACGTATGTACCAGACGGGTACCATAATATCTATACACACATGGACGTTCTACATATGACGGCTAGACAGCACAGACTAGCTACCGACACATACACACCTTACACAACACACATTATTCACGCGACAAAGACCATTGTGGACGATAAACAAGGCTGAAAGGGGATATTTAAATCTCAGGATTTTAAATTGCTGACAATTGAAAACAGTCGTAAAGATGTAATAATACCTACCGTAGGTCACCTGTTTGTATTTTCTAATCCGTGTGTTTATATGCCAATTTGTTTTCAAACAAACGAACTTTATGTATAATTAATTATTGTTAGAAGAAGAAAAAACCAATATCGAACGCCATAAAATTGAATAAATGAAATTTATGTGGGATTGAAAATGTCCAATTAAGAAATGTGCAACCTTTGGGTTGTTGATGTGTATTATATTAGTGAAATTATGGATTTAAATAGTCTTATAGATGGGTAGGATTTTAAC
The DNA here is from genome assembly GCF_002113885.1 of Mizuhopecten yessoensis. NCBI lineage: Eukaryota > Metazoa > Mollusca > Bivalvia > Pectinida > Pectinidae > Mizuhopecten > Mizuhopecten yessoensis. The sequence goes on along the minus strand of NW_018407050.1, from coordinate 202,485 downwards.
AGACCGGAGAACTGTACCTGGCTTCAATTAAGTATAGGCTCTATATCAGATATATAGACAGAAATAGCATAGTTAGCTGTTAGATTTAGACCGGAGTATAGATTATTTTATAGCTCGGTGTCAAATTCACTTTAAATGGATTGTATATACTTAAACGTGGACGTGTCCAGTCCCGTACTTATATACAATGTATATACATATATACAGTCTAATGGTTGACGTCTGCTCATTGTATGTGTTACACGTGTTTAACTGAAACTGTGTGCCCAAGACTTTAACACACGTGCTTGCCTCCCACATTCTCTAAATACTTTACATATCAGAACTTAACCCTTTATAGAAATAATTTCCTATTAAAAGACATAAACATCGCATCGTTATGTACAGGTCCTGTTAAATGTCTATATACTGGACCAGGGCCTGAACTCCTGAAACCGTTCTCATGCTCAGACTCCGACTCTGTGCTCAGACTTCGACTCTGTGCTCAAACTCCGACTCTGTGCTCAGACTCCGGCTCTGTGCTCAGACTCCGACTCTGTGCTCAGACTCCGACTCTGTGCTCAGACTCCGACTCCGACTCTGTGCTCAGACTCCGACTCTGTGCTCAAACCCAATATCTCGTGCCCGTGATGAATTTATAAAAGTACCTTTATTTTGTAAATAAATACTGTAAAGATTAAAAGCCTAACACTGTTTTCGATGTTTACACTAGACTCTAAGTTTTTACCTGTGTTACTTGACCTATAGTGTTATAAGAAATTTCGCTTGAGCACAAAATCTATGCTTGAGCATGAGAACGGTTTCCTGAATATGGGCCCAAACGTTCTGTGGACTTTTAATGCCATCTGTATTAGTCTCATCAGGTAGTTTCGTTATTTTTCATCTATCACGGAAAAAATCATTAATTTCTAACTGTTATTAACAGGATGAAGGAAAAAACCCCAGTTTGTAATGGTTTTTAGTTTTAATCGGAAATGATTGATTACACAGTGTTAATAAAATTGGCGGAATGATTTATTAAGTATACGACTTAATCCGCCGGAATGTTAAGATGTTTGCGTGATAAATGAAAGTATCAAAATTAATTGGAACGTAAACCTAAAATATTGGAATGCATTTGTGCATATTTGAGAAAAAATATCTTTTATAAATAAGCCTTGTTCGTCTAGACAAGTTGGTTTGTGTGTACAAAAGAACCTTGTAAGTCTGTACACTTAGGATTGTGTGTACAGTAGAACATTGTAAGTCTGGACACTTCTGGTTTGTGTGTACAGTAGAACATTGTAAGTCTAGACACTTTGGTTTGTGTGTACAGTAGAACCTTGTTAGTCTGGATACTAAGGTTTGTGTTTACAGTAGAACCTTGTTAGTCTGGACACTTTGGCTTGTGTGTACAGTAGAACCTTGTTAGTCTGGATACTAAGGTTTGTGTTTACAGTAGAACCTTGTTAGTCTGGACACTTCGGTTTGTGTGTACAGTAGAACCTTGTTAGTCTGGA
>NW_018407050.1:163164-200919 GCF_002113885.1 Mizuhopecten yessoensis | reverse complement strand
ACCTTGTTAGTCTGGACAGTTTTGTGTGTGTGTACAGTAAAACCTTGTTAGTCTGGACACTTTGATTTGTATGTATAGTATAGCCTTGTTGGTCTGGACACTTCGGTTTGTGTGTACAGTAGAACCTTGTTAGTCAAGACACTTTGGTTTGTGTGTACAGTAGAACCTTGTTAGTCTGGACAGTTTTGTGTGTGTGTACAGTAGAACCTTGTTAGTCTGGACACTTCGGTTTGTGTGTACAGTAGAACCTTGTCAGTCTGCACAGTTTTGTGTGTGTGTACAGTAGAACCTTGTTAGTCTGGACACTTTGGTTTGGGTGTACATTAGAACCTTGTTTGGTTTTTGTACATACAAAACAGACAGTTTTTGTAACAATTCACAAACTGTGAATACTTTAGTTTTTTAAGCGAATGTATTCCCCTTCACCGTACGATTTACGACCTCTGTAACGGTTCTAGGCTGGTCGTATACAATGTCTGTTTTATTGCGTTATACTGTCTAACTCAATATAACAGGAACTTATGTATCAAGCTTATAGTGGGATATTTAAACGTTCTTTATGCCGAATGTCTCGACACAATAAACTAATATATTAGTTATGTAACCACGCTTTGATACCTAAGAGAGCACCATACACGATCTATACCGGTAGTCAAAATGTAGGTATACACATGTACGGGTAAACCTTATGTAGGTAAACCCATGTACGGGTAAACTCAATGTAGGTATACACGTGTACGGGTTAACTCAGTGTAGGTATATACGTGTACGGGTTAACCTAATGTAGGTATACACGTGTACGGGTTAACCTAATGTAGGTAAACCCATGTACGGGTAAACTCAATGTAGGTATACACGTGTACGGGTTAACTCAATGTAGGTGTACACATGTACGAGTTAAACTAATGTAGGTATACACGTGTACGGGTTAATTCAGTGTAGGTATACACGTGTACGGGTTAACTCAGTGTAGGTAAAAGACCAAACTTCACGGGGGAATGTGAAATTAATGAATGTCTCCAAACCAACTAAAAATAGATAAAGCAACACAGATATCGGTACCAACCTCAAAGCGTTACTGTACGTGACATGATGGAAGGTGGTCAACATTTTGTTCATAGGTTAGTTTTTTTTTGTAAAAGTTAGTAGGGTTAGTTTAAATGTTAGTGTAACAAATGATCTCGCGTCTCCGTCCACTCCTTTAGCCGTAAGTGGAAGGTAAACTGTCCACGTACATGTTGGGGGTCAAGGTTCTGGGTGCTTTGGGATTCCTGAGTAGAAAATGTACTCGTGAACGCATGTGCAGAGGGAGATTCCATCGCCGGAAGTGCATATGTTGTAGTTGTTTTTAGCCGGAAGCGTGTTGGCTCTGCTCTTATTTACAACATATTTCATGGGAAAGTCTGCTCTGTCGAATTCTTGTTATACTTAATCGTCTAACGCTAACACAATAACACTGGACGCCTACATGTAAATATGCGGATGTTGACGCTAACAGCTTTATTAGTGTTAATTCCGTGTTATGGCACAGATTCAAAGATTAATGAAAAATACATGTCGACCTTGTGTGCTGAATTCCATGTTACATGTTGTCAGCAGTCTTGAATACCACTGTTAAATACTCTAATACCCGGACGAAATTTTCGTGGGTAAACATTAGTATCCAGAAACTCTTGTCTCCTAGCCCCCCGCCCCGCAAACCCCCCTTCATCACTCCCGTACCGGACTAACTTCAATACCTAGATACCTCTGACTAAATATCTCCTGACAAATTTCAATACCAATTTACCCCGAACAGAACGCTATGTGTACTACAACCCGGAATAAAACACAATCACCTCAAGGTAACACGAGTAAATGGTCCGGGCACCCCAGATTACGCCCAGACACCAAACACACTGGACAACGAGGCCTGGACAAAGACCGTATCGCAAAAGATATAACTCAGGCAGACAACCATTCCCAAACATCCTCGGACAAACATCCTCGGACAAAACACTTCCGAACAAAAATCAGAGACCAATACGGTAAAAGCTTACTATTTTCCGATCAAACATTTTGGATCAAAATCATAAGTGTCCGAAAAGGGAATTCTTGAAAAAGGAGTTTGGGTTTAAAAGTGTCCAATGTGTATAGAACAAATCCTGAATGACCAGCGTAAGCTGTCTAAATTTAATATCACATTTGTCATTTTTGTCCTAAATACATTTTTAATTTCTCAATACTTCGAAAAACACCAAAGTTCAAGCCATGAATGTGATTATGGTCGTGAACTGGTCTAAAGTTACTCTCAAAACAGCACGTTTACATTCCGAATTCGAAACAAAACAAACCCTGGTAGTATCTGAGATGGTGTTGGCTGGAGACTTAACAAGCTTCAACTTTACACTCCACGGTAGTACATACAAAGGCAGACAAAACTACTTCAAAATCTGATCGGCCATTTTTAAAAGAGACGTCTGGCGCGGGTCCAGCGTTCTTCTATGTACTGGAATGGGTCACGGACAAAGAATTCGATCTTAGATTGTAGGCATGGTCGACACCTACATACTTACCTGTATTTACCTGTGTGTAGGTAATTCTGAGCACATACCTGTACATTTAAAATTCCTAGCCATTTTAGATTTGAACAGACATCGTTTACGTAGACGATAAGTACAGGTGGCTCGGCTTTTCCCAGCCTTATATACCCAGTATACCCCGAACAAATTACATAGTGGAATCAATCAATCTCTCTATGATGAGCCTGGATTTATGATTGTGGGTTATAAAGTGGATTTATGATTGCGGATTAATGTTTGTGGATTAATGATTACATTATGGATGTGCTAAGCGGACTCCCAAGGGGCTCAGCGATGCCCTTATATGGACACTGTAGTAGCAGGTCGTCTTGTGTGGCGAGGGAAGAGCCCCGGAATACGGCCCCAAACGTTAGCTATGTTTCTATCCAAAGTGCAGATTATGATAGAAAGGAACCGTACCCTTCTACACAAAGGTAATCCCTTCTTATGATCGTTTTTATAGTTTCAGTGTCAAAAATCACTCGGTATCAAAATTCACAAGGCCTAAACAGACAGTACTTTCTTTCAAACCTGATATATTTTTATATTATATAAAATTTACAGATCGTATAAATTCATTATAGTAACATGTATACCTTACTATAATTCATTCTATTGAACCGCACAGACAGAAATTTATCCAGCCCCTGTGTATATTCGCTAAAACAAAAGATGTGACGTTGATATCGATGTAGATTTCAGGGTGAGTGACTTACTCGCAGAAACTCAACCAGCCTTTAAAAGCACGGAAGACGATATAGTTGTAGTTTGGTTCGAGGGTAAAACGTTTTGGCCAAATAAGCTCGGCAACCACCACTACAAAACACTGTAAACGAGGATATATTACTTCGCTTTGTTAGCCTAGCATATACACATACTGAACTGAAACACCACACGATCATGGGCTAACATTATTGTAAATACACCATGGTTCAGAATTAAAACCATAGGTTCCCTTCACGCGATATTAATGAAAATAATGTACAGGTTTTTTAAGTTAAAGTTTCGGTGTAAATAGTTGAAAGCTTTTTTTTTTCTCTCGCGGGAATGAAAAAAAGGAAAGGTGTCGAAAAGAGTGAGTGGTCTTGCGTTGGGGTTCTGAGATGGCTAACCTTCGTGTTCTTATAATGACGGTGTTTTCAAAACAAGAACATTGCGAAAGGGAGGGCCTCTAAAGTAGAGTGGCTAGATTTACGATGATCATTAATTTGTAATTCGTTATTTCGTCGTAAGTATTGCTAAAATAAAGTGACGAAAACGTTACAGCGCGAAATTCTTTGGTCGTTTTGACTGGCGTTATTTGCTTGGCATCGTTAAAATTTTGAACTGACGAAATAACAAAAAATCAACAATCAGTTACATTGACAATTCGGTAGTCAGGCAAAACTATAAGAAGGGGGAACGGGTTGCAAGTTACAGCATGCTACGCTGGTAAAACCTCGATATAATGTCCCTAACTTCACCTGTCACCTCGCTTACTGCCAACAAAGCTCAATGTCCCATTTATCTGTGTTCTTACGATTCATTTATACTTCTCCCTCGATTTATCGTCAGACTCCTTTGTAACGCTACACCTCGATAGATAATTATCGCCAGTATATCAAGGTTTTACAGTTATTGTCTGTTTTATTGCTGGTTATTGTATATTATTGTCTCTGTCATTGCTGGTTATTGTACATTATTGTCTCTGTCATTGCTGGCTATTGTACATTATTGTCTCTGTCTTTGCTGGTTATTGTACATTATTGTCTCTGTCATAACTGGTTATTGTACATTATTGTCTCGGTCATTGCTGGTTATTGTACATTATTGTCTCCGTCATTACTGGTTACTGTACATTATTGTCTCTGTCATTGCTGGCTATTGTACATTATTGTCTCTGTCATTGCTGGTTATTGTACATTATTGTCTCTGTCATTGCCGGTTATTGTACATTATTGTCTCTGTCATTGCTGGTTATTGTACATTATTGTCTCCGTCATTGCTGGTTATTGTACATTATTGTCTCTGTTATTGCCGGTTATTTTACATTATTGTCTCTGTCATTCCTGGTTATTGTACATTATTGTCTCTGTCACTGCTGGTTATTGTACATTATTGTTTGTTTTGATGGATACCCCGACACGATTCTTGTTATTGTGACCATGAGATGTAAAACTGACCCCTCAAATTATTGGTCAAGCATTTCACCTTATTGACACCTCGTGAAATCTGACGAAATCGTATAGAAGGAAGACAAAACAGAATGTCACTATAACGACATACATCGGTGTATCTAAAAGCGCTGGGGTTATTCGGTACATAAAACACAGGTAAACAATACAGTGGTTTTTTACTTTGTTTACGCAGTAGCGTCTGACGCAGGTAAGGTACTTACGTAAATGTGTTGTCTAGGTCTGGGATAGTGAGATACTAGGGGTAGGTTTGGGGAAATAGTAGGCCTGCTGCATCCCATTGCATATCGTAAAAGGCGACTAATGTGAGGCTCCTTCATAATCCAGGGTTAATTTTGTGTCGTCTGCTTTCACTTTGTTGTCCCCAGTGCAACACTTGGGGTCTATAATTTCTGTTCTCTCCTGTCTAACCTCTTCTCGTCTGTTTCTCCTTAATCAACAAACCTGGGGAAAGGGAGTGGGTAGGGAGAAGCGGATAGGGAGGGGGAGGGGGAGATAGAGATTGGGGTATGGGGGTATGGGGGATTAGGGATGAGGTACAACATGGGCAAACATGTACATCTTGAAATGTTTAAGCATACCGTTTTCAATGATGCTGTCCCTTCAATGACGTCAGTTTCTGATGTTGAGACATACCTGTGTTAACATTGCCTTGTCGGTCTGATACTCCTAGTGTTGAGTGGAGGTACACTCGGTTAGCGGGTGACCTCATTATCTTGATTTTGATGTCATACTTCTTCCAAAAAAAAAATCGATTTTATCCTTAATGTTGTAGTTGATGATTTTTAATTTTGTAACGAATCTTGTTTATTATTTACCCTTTTGTAACGCGACGCGTTTAAATTAATGATTAATTCAAGAAAAGTTGTACAATGAAGAAATCATCATGTTTTGTTTTGTATCTATTTGTTTTATTTAAATAACTTTATCACCAAATATGTCAGTCAATTGAATGTTATTAATTTTAGATTTGAAATAAATCATTATTTTTTATTTCCTGTCTTTTCATGATATGTTTGTACTCACTGAGTAATTGTCGTTGCAGGGTTTCTAGACTTGACGACAGACGTCAGTTGCCACAACGACCAAGTATGGATTCCTCCGGTAACGACAGCGAGGAAACGGATGTGACGTCAGGTTCTACGCCAAACCAAAACAACCTAAGTTTAGACCAAATCAGCACCATGACATTGGACGAGTTTAAGAGTCTCTTGAATAATGCGCTATCAGTTCCGAACGGCAACACTTCGGAAGGGAGTATGGACTCGCCAAGATCTCAAAGCAGTACGGACAGTTTTAAACATACCTATACGGGGCGTGCGAATAAAAAACCTCTGCTAGGGGAGGCAACTCAAAAGTATAGAACGTGGGCGAATCGAAAAGACGCTTCTAGAAGTTTCGATACAGGGACAAGTGCTAGCAGACAAGATAAAATACTCAAATCGACTCAGTCGACCGACGAGTATTATGAACTCGATAGGCCATCTAGAAAAACTTCTGCCGTCTCCAGGCCCAAAACGCCGATCAGTACCGTGCCGAGGCCAAAAACACCGGTCAGTTCTGTTCCAAGGCCAAAAACACCCGTCAGTTCTGTCCAAAGGCCAAAAACACCCGTCAGTTCTGTCACAAGGCCGAAAACACCAGTAAGTGGGAGTTCAGTGTCTAGACCCAAGACACCAACAAGCCAGTTTCGTTCAACAACACCAGTAACTGGTTCTAGGCCGGCTACCGGAAGTGTACCTCGACCATCACCCGGTGTCACGCGACAGACGGCCGGACCTTCCAGTACCAGTCGTCCAAAAACACCAACACGCTTACAAAACAGTCGTGTTGAACCAAGCAATAGTTCAATAGGGAATGTTACAAGTACTTCATATGAAACTAAAACGAAGCAGTGCTCGAGTTCACTGAACAGAACATTTGGGGAGCAAACGAGGAATGAAATGCGTTCAAGTTCGTTGTGTGGGCTATCAGGGGACGATCAGAGTGAAAGTGGTTTAAACACATCAGCAACCAGAACATTGCCGAGTTCTAAAAGTGACTTGTCATCCGATATACCCAGCACAAGGAGTGAAAGGATCGCGCAAATCCGCTCGCGCCTAGCCGCCAGTCGATACGGAACTGAATCAGGCATCACTTCAACTACAGCGCCACCTGCCAGTTCGTCTAGTGCGCAATACCGGAAAGGGAGCTATGATTCGACGGCGCATGTCTCCCCAAAACCGGAACAGACGTCGCCAAACGTCAGTTATGTATCAATCACAAGTGAAGTTGCTGCGGAAGCCGAATCAAATAAGGACTCACATTTCTCCAAAACGTACCAGGCCATGCGACAATTGGATTCGGGAAGTATTGATCCTAAACCAGTGCCAACTTCCGGAAGTGACGTTTCGTTAAGTGTAAGATCTGACGGGAGTTATCAAAGTTCGTCAGTGGAGCGGAGTTACGGGTCCTCCCGTCAAAACTCTTTATCAAGTGTAGAATCTTCTCCAAAGGAGGAATTCACGTCAGTGTTAAAAGACAAAATCTACAGGACACAAAGTCTCGATGATAATCTCATAAAAAAAGCAAACAATTCCCAGTCATCTACGTCAGATGAAGTTCCCATTGTTCCTGTGATGAATTCTCCCGATGAGAGGTTAGCACGCCCCTCCACCCCGGCACGCCCCTCTACACCTTCCTTTATCCCGCGACCCTGTACGCCGTTATCGAGTTTAAAAGACTCCATCCATAATTTGGAGAAACAGCCGGCGTATTCCGGTCAGAATAACGTGTCCCAAACAGGTAGTGGACGGCCGCCTACGCCTAGAAAAGCTACGATCCTAGCTAAGGCCCCGTCCGCGACAAACACATCAAAGACCCCGACTACAAGTAATAACAGTTCCTATACTAAAATGTTCCTTGCAAAACGGTCCTCAACCCCCGGGCCGACCCAAATGACCTCTACAGTAGTTACCCCTCGGAGATCAAGAACCCCTGGCCCAGGGGACAGAGACAGGAGTTTTAGTATGGCGTCCCAAAAGTCGGCAAAAGAAAGTCCCAGTGATGTTTACGGTAACGGGGCCGTTGAACCGAGAGCCAGGAACGTTCCTGCTAGCCCTGTCCCACAGCGGAGGGCACGCACGCCCAGTGTGGAACACAGGTCTCTGAGTGCTCAGAATTCGATGGAGGGAGAAACAGTTCTGACTGTAAATCGGTCTGGCGGAAGACATGTATTGTCCTTGGGTGACGCCAAGGACACTAAGACTCCTCGACCGAGTGGCGGCCGAATCATTGCGAGGGCGTCGACGGCGTCACAAAACCAAAGACCAACCCAAGATATAGAAAGGTCAAGGTCACGAGCTCGTGGCATGACGGCAACATCGACATCTCTTCGTACGAGACCCAGAAGTGTCGACCCAGAATCTGCCAACGCCAAGAAGGCAGAGGAAAATGTCCTTATCGCTCGGCGAGGCGAGAATGGTGCTCATATAGTGAATAATCGAACTGAGGCATGGGTCGAGTCTGCCGCTAAAAACACAAAGGCAAAAACCCCGACCAAAAGTTTGCCCCCGAAGTCAGTATACAGACGCTGTAAAACACCGAATCCTCGGAGTATTCATGAGCACGAGCTGGAATCGCGTCCCTTGGAGGAGATTAAAGCCGCACTGTCTCTCCCTATCAACGGTCTGAAGGAGGTTGACCTCTCTGATCTTGACGCTCCGCCAGAGGACGCTGATGCGTACGCTAAAATGGACGAATTATTCCGACGACTGAAAGCGAAGGAGCTCAGAGCATCGGTTAACGAGACCCCTGGTGGCCACGGTGATCTAACGAGGAAAATAAGCACCGATCAGGAGGACTCAGATGTTGCCAGTGGTGACGTATGTTCACTGGACAGTAACGAAAACGTGAAACGGAAAAGTTCAAAGTCGTCATATAAAAGTTCCCCATCAACAAGTAACCGGGGCTCCACACCCTCAACTCCTTCTCGACCAAAGACTCCGTCATTCCCACCAAAGGACGGGGAGACAAATCGACAGTTCACACGGGCAAATTCCATGCCGCCCCGGCCCAGCACTCCCACGCGCACATCTGCATCACGGAGATCAAGCTCCAACAGTGCGCATTCTGCGCCTGCGCCGGAAACAAGTATCAAACGTAGTGCGTATGATCATACAAGCATGTTAGTGTCTAAACTTAAGGAACTCATAAATACAAAACCAAGGAAGGACGAACAATCCGGACCTAAATCTAGAATACCGGCACCGAAATCGCTGTCAGCGGTAGGGAAGTCAAAATCTGTTTCCAATTTACTATCATCGTCGAATTCAGAAAATATTTCTCCAAATAAAAGAATTTCTAATGGTGATTTGTCGCAGACTTACGACTTTAGTGATGACCTATGTGGTGAAATATCAAAATATTCTTCCCATGATCAGTTGGATTATAACGGATATAATGGAACAACCCGGAACGGTACGGAAACGCCGGTTCCAAAATTATCCACTCCTCTGACAACCGGAAGGAAAGAGTTTCTTAACAATCAAAGGGAGAACACTCGGACACCAAAACTCGTCCGCGCAGTGTCTATAGGTAGTCTGTCTAGCTCGTCCAACACACTGTCCTGTACCGTCGGGGACGACGATGATTATGTGTGATGTTCAGTATTGGAGTGATATTATATATAATTAAACTGTTGCCGAACTGTTGGATGTATGCAATTTCTGGTGTTGGACATCAACTCCCCGCTTGTGTTGTGTCGCTGTACCGGAAACGTTTAGTTTCCTCAAACAGCAAATGTAGATCCTCAATTATTTGTCAGAATAGCCCACTAGAATAGCCCACCAGAAACCTTTCATTTCGCGACTTGTTTGTTAAACTGTGTCATGCATGAAAAGAAAAGAAATTGAACCCCAAATGTCTTTAAAAGATCGGAATGTCCTGTTTTGCATTTGAGATGATAGTTTTATTTCTATGCCCAAGTTCAACAGATTTCGCAAATATTCAGCGCGGAAATCGACCAATTTGTTACAGATATTTTCCCCCCACCCCGAACTTTTAGAACTGAACTGTGTTTGGGAAAGTTTAAACACTTCAAGTGAATACGTAATTATATAGACCCTGCACATTCCAGACTGTTCATTCCTTAGAGTATTTAAGTATATTTTTGATTTCTATAACTATTTTATCTTATTTAATGCCACTACAGATCTAGATATCAAGTTACGATCCGCTTAATTAGCCGACTGTTGTTGACTGTATTTCATTCCTGTCATGTGACCTCAGTGCAAAGTGACCTGCAACTGTATTCACGTACTCCATGTCGTCACTTCTCAGTTATACGACAAAATAAGGCCAGTGAGCTAATTTGCATAATCTGCCATATTTTATTTTGACCTTTCTGTGAAAATAGCGAGCAAATTGAAATTGAAAACCGTGCTTTCGTAGAATGGTCAAAATACAAGATGACGGCAAACAATGGAAATAAGTCGAGAGCCCACATTGAGGGGATTATTTTGAGCTACGATTTAGTGGAACGTGGTGAATGCCACACGGAAACCAAAACGTCCGGACTAGAAAGTCCCCTTAATATCCGGATTAAAAAAATCTTCGCAATTCCGGACTAGCGTTGTCCCATGTTATATCTAGATAAAGAATGTTATTTTTAATTTCCGGTCTAACAAGGGTTCATTTAAGTCCGGATTGTTGATGTTCTATTAAACGTCCGGACTAGTGAGGTTCCATGTTAAATCCGGACTATCGAGGTTATACTTAAAGTCCGGACTAGCGAGGTTCCTCTTTACGTCTGTATAAACATACAGTTATGTTTACTTCAATTTTTGATTATTTTTATCACTTGATTTTAATTTTTAATCGACTGGTCATTTTTGAGCAGCTGCCATTATGTGTTATAGAAATGAATTAATAAAGGTTATGATCAAATGGAAAGATATCGAACGAGCGGCATTTTCTTATTTTTATCAACAATGATTTAAACTTAATCTGTATATCTGTGATATATTTTTAGTGCTGATATAGTTCATTCAATTTCTTTACTACTTTAAATGTATGAAGTGTATTTAAAGGGTTGTCAGGGTGTACTGGACATTACAATCGCTAGGACACGTACATTTTATATTAAAACACATAGATGTATTTATCTAACCATCGTCGAGTTATTATTCGTACGTTTGGTCTCTAAATTTGTATTCCAATTTATAGATAGGGAAATCGTTTTATCGTCAACTTTTAAATTTACCTGTTGAGCACGTGCGTTCTATATCTGTGGTAAACTTTCAGTAGAAGATTCAGATTTCAGACAGAATACGTTTATTGTCCTGCTATCATTCTGTAAGGAAATGTCGAAGACTATGTAATCAAAGTTAGCAATACCGATTTTCATTAAAGGTTAAAAATCGAGCCACATAAAAATATGCAATAGATACATCTCATCTCGTGATAGACCTTCACATCGGGCCTGTACGGCTGATTCTCGGGACGTCCTCGGGCGCCAGTTTGATGAGTAGGGGTGTAATTTCATTCGAGTTTACTGATCATGATATGAGACAGCGTTTGAAAGAACGAAGATTAGTATCCTCAACGCATTCACAATGTTATCACTCTGCTGTTAAATCTAGTGCCCAATATATCGTCTCCAGTTACCTCCCTTGCATAGTGCGTTACAACTCCCGGTCAGATGTGTGCTTCGCTTTATTCAACCTATTGATCTAACTGTTTGTGTTCACATACTGTTTGTCACTTTATATATCCGCGAATATTTATTTTTGAGGTTTTAACACGCAGAACTTAATCGCAAAATCAACTTTTCCGATTATAATTATTATAATATCTATTTCTTTTTCCCTATAAATTGACATTCGTCGTAGTCTGTTACTATCTTCACGAACTAAATCTAGCCTGCCGAATACGAAAATGTCTGCCTGAAGATTTTTTGTCTGCTAGTTGAAGCTTGAATAAGTATGTATCAAAACGTGCGTGTTTAACTGTAGATGGTGTCTAATGTGTGATAGATTGCTTTATCCTGAAGTGTGACTGTAATGTCGTTATACACCCATATATTATGAATATCATAACATTTTATGCATTATATAAAATATATCTTAAGTTATATCGAATGTCAGAGAGAGTGCACGTGCGCGCGTGAGATGGACGTGTCTAATATATATGTATTGCCTATCTGTGATTCCAATAACTATTTATTTTGTACATATTATGCAGACTGCGTACACTTTGTGAGATGTCGATATAAGGGCATTAAAAGTGTTCACACGATCGTACTGTGGTCTTTGGTTTGTTTATTTATTTGTATTTCAGAAACATACAACAGTAGTTCTGTAAATCAATGTTATTTTGCGAGTGATCAATTTTCGCGTAAACTTGCGAGGAGACTCAGTCGCGAATTTAAATACTCTGCAAATACATATTGTTATAATGTTCTTCCAATCTTCGAATTCGAGAGTTCCAGAAATAATTACACACTGAGTGAAATTGATTTACAGTATCAACTAAATGTCTGAGCTAATTATGGTATGATGTCTGTCATCAATCTGTTAACCTTTTTCTTTAACAGCTTCTTCTACAGAACTTAAAGACCAAGAGTCATGATATTTGGTCACATGCTACTCTGTGATTGAGCGGTATCGATTTGCTTAGTGTAACAGCATCGGCTTACTCTCATGGTGTTATGACTCAAATTTGTTAAAATAATATAAAGTCGAAATGTCTAAAGCCTTGGTATTTGAGCTTGTTATGAAGATCAGACATGGAAATATGTTTCTTATATATTGTGCTGTGGTCAAAGGTCAACTTTGAGAGCTGGAGTCAAAATTCAACAAAGGCAATGATTGATAAAACATCTAAAAGCATCCGCTCAGCTTCCAATGGTCATGCTATTTAATCAGTGCCTGATTTTATATAGAGTGCAAACACGATCAGAAAATAAATTATATTGATGCTTATCAAATGTCAGAGTGACCACATGGGAAAAAACCCAGAATCTCTATGTCTTGTCGAAGAATATACCTGGGACAGTATTATGATATATTTGTCAAAATGCTACCTGGGATTAAATAGAATTAAGTGTCAACCAAACATGGTATTAGGCTTTTCTCTGTGGTCACAGGGGTGTATTAAAATTAAACACTTTTTTAATATATAAGTTCAAAGTCGTATTTACCTAACTTTCCGTTGTCGAGAGTAGCACCGCTTAACTTAATGTAAGATATTAATATATAATTTCTGTCTACAATAAAGTTATAATTGTAAGCAATATATTGAATTTAGCCGTCTCGATCTGCTGACCATGTTAATGCTTTCACGTTCAGCATTTCTCCACTCTTTTCTAGACCAGCACTTTGTACATATTTTTATATTCAAATAAAAAAAAAAAACATTTCTCTATTCACATTTCCCATTGTACAAAGTACATTGTCGGGAGCATGACATGTAATCGCCTTTATGACGGTATGGAATCAATACTAAAAAGACGAAGATGACACCAGCAAGTAGTGTCCAATACTGTTCGATCAAAGGGAACTAACTCAAATTATTTAGCGGGAACACCATATCATCGATGACAAAATCTTAATTGAAGCTTATCATACATCAATTCCGGGGCGTAGCTGGGATGTAAATCCTGTGTTGGCACTTGAACAATTGGCTGATAAATGTATATGTTTTTAGTTTCAAGACAGCAGTTTTATAATTTGAATAAAATCAATTGATAAGTATATCTTTGCGTTTTATAATTAAATATGCAAATTTCGAAATCCAGCACAAACAAGGCAGGTCCGTATCCTTATCCAAATAAATGGACAGTCGGAAAGATTGTAATACAGAAGTATGATTAGCTAGAATTTTGTCTTTTGAAATTTTGGTAAGGGTATATGTACGGTTAACTTGGTGATCAAGTATAAGATGCTTTGTCTGCAGACAAAAATACATGCCTATCGTGCAGATTGACTATGGTTTGCACATCGGGGTCGTTTTGCCATAAAGGTTTAGTATATAAATTGAAACCCTACGCGTGCCAAATCAAGAACGACGTATTGCTTTGAAAAACCTTGGAAGACGAGACAGTGCCACTGCGAGGGGATCATCTGACTGGGTCTCAGAAGTTTTGATATTTAGAATTTTCCGGACTTCGAACTTGTTCATCGTTGCGTTATTACCATCGTTTAATATAGACTTGACAGTTGTATCACATGTATGTGCATTACAAGATCTTTTTGACTGAAAAGAATCTAAAACAGGATTTCCGTACTTTGTACTAGACCTATACAAAACATTCTGAATATAATGTAATCTTCAATTAATGAAAACATAATTCATTGTTTTGAATTTACATTGACTTAAAACAAACACTTGACAAAACTATGTCACGTGCCTACTCGAACCTAAGGCAGCTACGCTACTGAGATTCATCCATGCATAATGGTTGCAAAAAGGTCCAGATAGAGTCGGATCTGTATTTTATGCCTGCAAAGATACGGTTTACTTATTTGGCCCTATTATTATAATGGTGTGTGTGTTTTTTGTTTTTATCTTTCTCACTGGGTTTCTTGCACTGCACCACTTTACCACTGTAAGCGTCTCGCTGATCATGTTACATGAACTTAATAGTTATTTGAACTAAGACCACAATTACTTCATTGTAATATTAAATTTCATAAAAAAAGAATCGTTGTATTTTATAACTAATTGTCTATCTTACTGGCAACGAAACAGCGTCTTTAGGGGAAAAAGAGATATGGGTGTTTGACCAGCGTCAAACAAATACTTCCGGGTCACGGCTAGCGGTCAACGCACAACCTTCACGCACGATTCAGCAGCATGAAATAAATTCATAATGTTTTTTTTAAAAAAGAATGGTCACAACAATAATGCGATTGATATGTCCACAGCATTTCGATTTTATTTTGGATGTGATTGCAACACGTGTACTTGAAGGAATGTACAGAAGATAGATCACTAAACTCCACGACCAAATAAAAAGTTCCCTGAAACACTGACTTCTACTGCTGAAAGAGAAATATTGAAACCCTCTCCAAAAAAAAACTACAAAGGTCCTCTTGTCTGAAGAATATTACAAAATCTGTTCTGGCCAGAATGCTGCTCTACAACGAGACCTGTGAATCGCCCTAACAATTCAAATAACAGTGACTTATCAATCGAAAATTATTGGACGTGACTCGGAAAATTAGTGGAAAGAAGAAAACGCCCATATCTTATAAAATCATTAAGAGGCAAAGTCTTCTCTTTAAAATATGAAAATTTACAAATCATGTCAAAGCGTTAGTCGAGGGTCTATGACATTTCCCATAACGAGTGCAAATATCAATCTTCTCACACTTTTCACCGGAGGTTTAACGATTAAAGGTTTGTTCCAGTACGCGTGCTGTAGTTGTAGTCGCCATCTTGAATTTTTCGATGTTCGATTATTCACCAACGAATTGCGATACAAATTTGGCGATTTCTCTAAAACACATTTTCTTGTGAAACCTGGCATTTTCCATTACCTATGTACTGGAAAATGAGCATACTTTGTCAAAAATTAAAAAAATAATGTACAAGTGTACGAGAATAAAAATAGAAGTTTTATTCCTGTTGTCCTGAGAATTTCGAAAAAGATATTTCAACAAACATAAAATTAATTCAAGTTTTAAGTCTTTGACCCAAGGATAATTCCTTATGTAAAACCGACAAGCATGGCTACTCCGGTTATAGCATTAGCAGCATGGCTACTCGGGTTGTCGCGCTTGTTGCGATTTGAGATTTTTTGCTTGACGATAAATATATTCGAGAACTTGTAGTGTTTGCATGATATTGTCAGTTAAATTAATATCCAAGTTGAAGTATTTTTCAACCACCCTGGAATCATTTCGTTTTATTCACCTAATTTTACTTTTAAATCATGTCTTAGCTTTTTGTGTCGGTTTATATAAAACAATTAAAGTACAAGGTTTCGAGATATAGCAAATATCTTGTTCCCCGACACCAGGTCAAATTCCCCAGGCGCAGAAGGCTGTGCTAATGTTGAAGGTTAATAAGTAAAGCTAACACGTTACATTTGTATATCGAAGCTTCAATATATTGAAATAGACACGAGACGCTGCGGTCCTACACAATACGTAAAACAAGACTTATTTGTCACAGATCTAGACATGCTGTTTGTTTCCTCATTCAGCCTCGAATACGGAAAATAACAAACAAGTCCGGTGAACCTGAGGTTATGAATTATCTGTCTGTCGGAAATGGGTCAATAAGAATCTCCAGGAAAGCCTGAAAATGATCATCGATATGCATTTTTTCTGAAATTACTGAATGTAGATCTTAAAGGTCTCGTGTGCTTTGTAATTTATCAACATACACGTGCCTATTGTGTTGAGGTTAGACAGAGTTATGCCCCCTTTGTTATAAAAGACCTAGACATAGCCTGCTATTTCTTTGGCTAAATTCTCCTCTTTCTGTAACAGAAGGGATCATTACATTAGCCCTGAAAGGACAGGCTAGATACGTTGTCCTCTTTAATTAAAGTCACTCGGTGTATCGATCAAGTTACTCTACACTATATATCAATATTGATTGACATGTTTTGTTAAAATTGTACGCTTACGACCGTGAGTTACCTACGTATACTCCTACTGTCTTTTGTAAATAAGTTCCTGTTTGTACATTTATTGCTCATGTTGTAAAATTGAATCTTTCATTTTCTTGATTATTTTTGCTTCGTCTCAGACGAGATTATTCCTGCTTCCCGAGGGCGTTGTCGGTATGAACCGCGATTCACGAGGGCAAAGTAAGTATTCGGAGGAAGAAAAGTACACATGTTATTAGAGCGAGACAGAACAATAGCACAAAACACTTCTACGCCTTCGTAGTTGTCTGTTTTAGTTATTCCGAACTCAAGAGCGACACCTACAGCTGATTATTTAAGAATGGTCACCGAATGAGGAAAGTATAACAGAGGAAACCGGAGCGCGATAGGTAAACACATGTTAATTTTAAAAAGTCATGTGATCAATATAATTCAGTAATTAAATCAGATACGCTTTTATATAGGAATACTGAACGGTATAAAAATTTATTTATGAAGTTTTGTTTATGTTTTGTTTTTTAACTTTTTTTGACCCGGATGGAAGCGCACAGACGGTGTTTCTCTGTGAGGATACAGCATTACACAGACGAAACCCACAGAAACACTAACGAGGCACGATAATTTACTACACAATCCAAGGGGATACCCCGAAACCGCAATTAAGTCTTCGCGAGTTTCAACGTGTATTTGAGCAGAACAATGTTTGATATCATTTTCAAATTGTTAATAGTTTGATTTATTTATCGATAAAAAAAACAACATTTAAAATATTAATTTAACATGAAATCGGAATCTAAACGGATTTTTTTTTACAAATAATCTGCTTAATCTCCTTATTAATTTTACCAAGCGATAGTTCGGATTGAAGGCTCGGCTTGCACTTTTATGATTTAATTAAGCACTGACGAGCAACAAAATAACGACAGCATAGTAAATGCTTCTGAAGGCCATTATATTTATCTATGACATAACTTCAAAGTAAAATACAAGAGAAAATTGGGTCTTTCTCAAATATAGCTCAGTAAATTACGAAACTAACTAGACAGGCATAACCTGTGACACCTTCCTCTGTTATTTATGTATGGTCACGTGATCTATTAATGAAGCAGAGACTTTTCTGTCCGTCGCGAGACTTATATCGCTTCGCTGATGATCATATAGAGGACTTCAAAATCGCTCGATATAATATATGTAAGAGTCGGCGGAAATTTATCGAGTTTCCCTAAAACACAGGTGCTGGTATTGTCAACACATGCGCGTTTTCTATTTGTTAGAGGAAATCAAATTCTGTAGTTTCTCCAACTGGTCAGAGGGGACACAGTAAACCTAACAGAGGCAATTAAAACAACCATATCCTGGTCGCCAAAACAACACTTACCAGACCAAGTATGTCTCCATGCCTCACACCAATTATCACCATGGGAATAATAACCAGTACTGAAGCAATTTCATACGAGAATGACATATTTACTGTACAGTACGTCTGCAAACAAGATTTACATACCCCACTCGGGTTAGTCTCTTAGATTATACCCACGCTGTGATATTCTGTCTTGTCCAATTAACCAACAAAGAATATACATACCGCTAATGTAAATGTATTTACTTAAGGGTCACTCTGATGAAGATACCTGTATATTCATTTTTACTACGCTTTGTTCTGGCGTATCCAGCTAATGGCATTTACAACTTACCTGTGAAGTTACCTGGTCAGTTATTTGACCGACAGCCGTGTTTTTTTTGACTTTCAAACTTTTTTTAATTGTCTCAACACCTTGGCATTACAATGGTATACTGAGATATATAAATATAAAGATTTCATGTATAGTAATTAGCATGCGTGGTTATATAGAGGGATACAGTATAATAGAAACGGAGATGTACTGCAGTTACTTATAATACATACTTTCATGCAGGGGAACAGACAGAATGGGTTTTTTTTTTGAAAAAAGTACATACTTTTTTTTAGGAATGCTTTTCTTTTAGATGACATTATAACCTTAAGCGATAATACACTATGAGGTCTAATTAACATAGAGGATAGAGACATTTTCCTTTCCTTATCTAATGCCGGACATTCAAATTTATAATGGAATTCATCTCCGATATCTCTTACATTACACAATTGACAAAAACGTTAATGTCTTGGTATATTACTCCTAATTCCGGCTTCTACAGGTAAGTTACTATTTCTGGTTCTAAACCTACAAAGAGTATAAGCATCATTTTCTGAGAGAATATTAAGTAGTTTTCGAACACGACTTCTTCCTTAAAGACTCTGTATATGGTGGATTTTGGAGAATCTCTGCATATTTCTGCCCAGTTTTGTTTGAACTGATCAGTCAAGTTAAGTTTTGTTTTTGAAACAAGCCACTTTGGATTATTTGGATTTTGGTTTAACCAGATATTAGAGAGTCCGCAATTGTTCAGAGTACTCTTTATGCTTTCTATCCATGCGAAGGAACCATTTTCTTCTTCTTTGATAATAATTGATAATCTATACAAAATATTACTTGTTTACTTTCTTTACCTCGAATCAGTTTTGACCAAATGATATCATTCGGGTCTTAATTTCTATACCAAGAGGATGCCTGCCGAGCTCTCCATAAACCATGATGTCAGGGGTAGAAGATTTAAGGTGAAGTAATAATTTGCAGAATTTTAAATGGACTCTTTCTATGACGGTATTAATAGAAAAACCCTATGCTTCACAACCATATAATAAAACTGGTGTAACATTTTTGTCAAATAAATCAAGTTGACACTGTAATGTTAGATTATGCAATCTACCCTTTTTCAGTACCTCGTACATGGCTCTAGTTCCTTTATATTAAGCGCTAGCATATTTTTTGCTTTTGAAAAACTTCCAGACTTACAAAATAAAATACCCAAATAGTTAAATTCCTTGACTATTTCAAGCGGTTTGCCATCATAGTTAAATCTCAAATCATCAGGTATTCTCCCTCGACTGAAAATCAAGATATTTGCCTTGCTAATATTTACTTTCATGTTCCATTTATCGCAATATGTTTTGAAACCATCCAGCATGTTTTGAAGGTCGGTTGGAGTTTCTGCTAATAATACAGTGTCATCTGCATATAACAAACAAAATAGCTTTAAGTACATACCGAGCTTGTTTTCAAGTAACTCAAATACCGAATTAAGACCGTTGACATTCTCTGATGATAAAAAACATTGTATATCGTTGAGAAAGATGGAGAAAAGGAAAGATGACATATTTTCACCTTGCCTGACTCCATTTTCACACCTGAAGAAATCTGACGTTTCTCCATTATTAACTATTCTTGACTTTATCTCACTGTACCCTTGTTTTATTTAATCTTTTTCCTGTTTTTAGCCAAGTCTTTGTTTAAAATTGACTTATAATACTTTCTTGTTTGTGCCATATAAGATCTAGCGTTATCCGATTTACATCTAGTAAAATAATTCTTACTTTTCCTGTATTTTTTCCGTGCCTGTTTACATGCTGAAGAAAACCAAGGTTTGTCATAATTTAGTTGATTAGTGATTCGAGTACCCGTTTTAAATGTTCCGAATACAGTAGCTGCAGCGTTTATGTACATTGTATTCATTTTTTTTAACACTTTGATTAATCGATTCCGCTGTGACTTCGTGCAACTGAAATAGTTGGTCTATGCCTTCAATCATGTTGTTAATCTCTTCAACATTAATTGACCTAACAAACATGTCTCGTTTACTATTATCCCATGGTTTAATTACTTCAGAGCAACGATTATTATCCGGGGTTTGTGGGGAATTTGAAGGAAATTTGAGAGACAATGTGATGGGAGAATGTACGTCAGATAAGAGTCTATCTACATCACCAACGGACATATGTGATATATATTCTAAAAGATTGTGACTAGAAATGAATTAATCAACTACGCTTGACCCTTTACATGTAGTATTCCCACTTGTAGTGTCGCCTATACGACCATTCAGTATGTACAGATTATTAGTTTTACACATTTCCAGGAGTAATCTCCCAAATGGGTTTACAGTTTTATCGGAGGTATTTCTGACCTGTTGAACCTCTTTATTTTCAGGATAAAATGCGTGGGGGAAAAAAGTCAACTACATGCTCATCATTATTGAAATTTAAATAATCAATTTCTGCACCGGTTCTCGCGTTAAAGTCACCAACTAACAACGAATACTTGTCATCATTCATTAGTTGGTGCATTTCATATTCAATACTATTAAATGCATCTCTGCTACTGCATTTAGAATATTCGGGTGGGATGTATGCTACGCTAATTATAACACTTTTATCTAAATTGATAAGATTTTTGGACAATTCAAACCATAAAACGAAGCTACTTTCGTGTCAGACATTGTCAAGGTATTAAGTATCTATTAGCGACGTCAGTATTACGTAAACGGTTCCTGACACGCTACACAAAATACACTTTTATTGTCCGCACCCCACGCACTAAAGTCAGAGTACCAACTATCCAGTCATGGTTTGGGGACTTATTGTTTTTATTCCTCTGTGTTCTTCTTCTTCTCCTTCTTCTTTTTCTTCTTCTTCTTCTTCTTCTTCTTCTTCTTCTTCTTCTTCTTCTTCAGCCATGAACTTGTCCAGAGGTTTTCTCAGAAACTATTGAGCGGATCATCATGAAACTTCACACACATAATCATTAGGGGGTCAAGGTGTGCAACAGGCTATTTTTATCTCGACCGTATGTCCAAGATGGCCGCCAGAACCTTACTTCCGGTTTTGGAGTTTTTGGCTCTGATTTCGTTGAAAATTGGTACATAAGGGTTTTCAGGGCTGCCGAAAACAATGGAATAGTTTCGAACAGCTCAGTTGTCATGATAACGAAATGGAGGCCTCTGATTGGTCGAAAATGGAGGCCTCTGACTGGTCGAAATGTAGCTGTTGTCTGATTCTGCCCAAAATTGGTACATAGGGGTTTTCAGGGATCCGAACACAATGGTAACAGTTTTGAAAAGTTCAGTTGCCATGGTAACGAAATGGAGGCCTCTGATTGGTCGAAATTTAGTTGTTTACTGAATCTGCCCAAAATTGGTACATAGGGGTTTTCAGGGATCCGAACACAATGGTAACAGTTTTGAAAAGTTCAGTTGTAATGGTAACGAAATGGAGGCCTATGATTGGTCGAAATTTAGATGTTGTCTGATTCTGCCTAGAATTGGTACATAAGGGTTTTGAGGGATGCGAAACACGATGGTAACAGTTACGAAAAATTTAGTTGCCATCGTAACGAAATGGAGGCCTATGATTGGTCGAAATTTAAATGTTGTCTGATTCTGCCTTCTGTTCTTCTTCTTCTTCTTCTTCTTCTTCTTCTTCTTCTTCTTCTTCTTCTTCTTCTTCTCTTCTTCAGCCATGACTTGTCCGGAGGTTTTCTCAGAAACTACTGGGCGGATCATCATAAAACTACACACATATACTCATTAGGGGGTCTAGGTGTGCAACAGGCTATATTTATCTTGACCGGAAGTCCAAGATGGCCGCCATGATATTTTGAAATTTTTGGGAATTCAAAATTTCTAAAGGTGTTCGCCAAAGATAGCCTATGTCACCTATCCTATTTTACATGTTTTATAAATATTTTCCAATGCATTCCATATTTGGCATGTAGGTGCATGATGGTACCCCGAACTCAACTATGACATCCGTTCTCTTATTAGACAGAATGGCTGCCATATACTGCTTACTGATTGGTCGAAGCTCCGTTGTAGTTCGATTTCGTTCAAATTTAGTATGTATATGTAATATGGCATTGCAAACTCAACTGCGACATTTGTCTTCTCATTTAACAAAATGGCCACCATATACTGGGTTGTGATTGGTTGAAATTTAGATATTGTTTGATTTCACTCAAATTTAGTATGAAAGTGTTTTATGCAATTTTGAACTTTTTNCCCCCCCCCCCCCCCCCATTACAATTAGTACTAGTTGTTTATTAATTTCCTTTATCGACCTGTATCTGTGTATTTGTATTTTTATCTTGAGCTCATATCTTGCATTGTTTATCTGATATTGTGTAGTGTACTATAGACCGGAAGTGACCAACACAAACCGGAAATGATCATAACAAACTGAAAGTAGGAGTAACCAATGTAAACAAAGTAAATGTCAAACTCCAATACTTGTCAAGCCTGTTATTGCTCATGGTTATCTTCCCTATGTTATATAAATATCTATTTCAAGGCATTCGCGGACAATGCATATGTTTAGATTTTATACTTTGTATCATATTTATTTCAAAAGATAAGAGATTCACTGTTCTACTAAATATGTCCCCAGGTGGTGTTTACTTCTCATTGCTAAGCATTAAAGAGTTTACTTCCAGCTAATTTTCCCCATATTACCCCAACTATTGTCATAGCATTGTTAATATAACACATTACATTTTCTTATATTAAACATTGATAATATAGTTCAATTCTATGTGATTGTAACTCTGTACTGGTAGGATGCCAATTGTATCTATATACCAATATTAATTTTAAGTTGTTTTATTATTGAAATGTATTGTTGTACAATTACAGACTTTTGTATTGTATACACAAGTCCTCACTAAGAGCTTTGCCACCATATAAACATCATCGAATCTAAACAGCTGTCTTGAATATATTTTCAGCACTACCAAAGTCAACTTTACTGAAAACAAAAATCAACCAACAAAACCGCACGAAAGGTAACAACCGTCGAGTCACAGCGGAAACACGTCACACGTCAATCATACAGTTAATAGTGCTGCCAAGGGTTTGTTTGTGGTAACATATCTGCGCTGATATCCTGTTCGCGTGTTGTAGATACAGGTTTCGATGTCACCATCATAAAAAGTGTTCAAAAGGAAAATAAAGTAGTTTTTGGAAATGAAAATGACAGTTATTAGCCCTTGCAATAGCTTAGGTCAAAAAAGGACCCCATGCCCTCAGTTATGGAGCGTCGTAGGGCTTAATAAAGTGCCAACAATTTAAACCCACCCAAAACTGAACTCTAAACAGAGTAATGCAACAACGTGTATATTTCCTCGCGTTGGCGAACTCTCAATACCAAGGTCAAAAGCGGTATATTGCCAACTAAGGTGATCAAAAACGAAAATGAAGTTAGAAAGGGAGCGGAATAAATGGATTTAAAGTGTTGCACTTGGTGTAGCAGATTTGTTTTGGTCGCTTACGTGGCCCCAAGTAGAGAGAGTAAAAGCAAATTCCCAATTCAGCAGGGTTTCCCAAGTTTGTCACCTCTTTCAGGAAGTGGATAAAAGCAGGTACATTTTGTTTTCAATATCGACCTTATTTTAGCATTTGTTGGTTGCCGCTATTGGCGGGTTCAAACCGTTTTATTAGATCCTCTGTAATACTATAAAAATAACAAACGTTATTTATTATTATCTTCAACAAGGATCATGCGTTTGGAAATATGTAATATCAACGTTTTACTGTATACACACACAATGTACGTATTAAACGTGAAGCAACGGCTGTTAATGTTTCTACACGTACATGTACGTTGCTTGTGTATAAAGTACAAGTTTGATATGTGATTTATTATTATTGAAATTTTGTTTATTTGCGCCACGAAATTAACCGCTTCAGTTAATTAGTGAAATTATATTCACACGGGAAAATGTTTTCATATATTCTATGGATTATAGATTTCAATAGTTTTGCAAACAAGAAAATGTCCCCATCTCGATCTGTTCAAAGAGTCGCAATGCGAACATTTCCACAAACGAGAATTTCTACGTTATCTGTAAATATTTACATTCTGTATGCTTAGACCCATTGACAAAAAATACATTCATAAATGCATAACACAGGTGTTCATAGAATCTCAGCACGTGGGAACTGATAGTAACCTGATCACACTGCGTAGTAATACACTACAAAAACTACTCACTCGGAACGACCGACCTAGATGCTTAATTCTTACATCTTAAAATATTATTGAACTGTGCTTTGTGAAATATCCACGTATTCACGTGTCCTGTGCTACAAATAAACATTGAATATGGAACTACATTTTGTTGTGTTATTGTTGTTGACGGTTGCTAAGATCTCTCACGATAGTGTCACATTTCCCCGCGAAAAAACACTGTTCTCGCCACTGCGTTGCACCCGTGTATAAGCAGGAACAAACCCTGTTTATTTGTTTTATTCGTTGTTATATCGATCCACTGAAAGGATTCGTCAATGTAAATATAAGGAATGATATTTATTTTTTCAACATTTATGAGGTCATAACAACAATGGGTTTTTGGACATATTTTACATGAATCGCTAACGCGATTCATTCAATATGTCCATAAACCCATTGTTGTTATGACCTCATAAATGTTGAAAAAATAAATATCATTCCTTAAGTAAGATATGTTTGTCAGAAAAACCTCCATATATGTTATACGATTAAAGCAGATCAGGTGGCAGCATTTTATTTGTCTGAGATTACAGAAGAGGAACGAAACATCAATAATCAAACAATCGTTTGTATCAAGTTAACAAAGCTGGGTGTTCGAGGTAAAGNTTATTTCATGATGATGAGTTATAAGACGACGACGACGGCCACGACGGTGACGATAATGATGAAAGCGATGAATTATGATTTCGATGATGTCGTTGTTGCTGCTGATTTGTGATGAATGTGCCAGTAATATGTAATTATATGTTGTACTTTATGAAATTATTTGTTGAAAAAATCCTATAAGTTGTAAAACTTACGGAAATAAATTGAATAGTGCCCTGCTGCGACAGGTATATGAGACTGACTGACTTACTTTATAGCACCAACAAAAACAACAACAACAACAACAACAACAGCAGCGACCGATTGATTTTTCAGCACCACCACCATAACAAAATTGCTTAGCGTTACCACCTACCACCAGTCTAAGCCAGCCTGATTCAGTCACATGACTTGGGGTTAACCCCCGAATCACATGCCTGAATCACCAGATTAGTCTGAAGCCCCCAACTGATCTCAGCAAGGGCTGAAGAAGGCAACCAGGAGGTCGCCGAAAGCTACCCGTGAAGTATTTAGTTGAGATACATAGCTAAAAGATTGTTTAATATGCTAACAGTATTGAAGTCCTGTTAAGTGTGAATCAATTTAAAGATATAACAAGTGTTTAAAATTGTTTAAGTCACAATATATATTTTCCTACTTTGTAATACCGTTCAATTCACTTTAGATTTTTTTTTAAAATCCATAATAATGTTTGCTGAACAAATTTTACTGTTTCATATATCCTCAACCTAATACACGGTAATGAAAAGTTTTTAGCGTTGTTTCCAAAACGTCCAATAAACCTATATAGACTATTGATCTCGTGTGAAGGTTTGGAAGAGCTCATGTTATTCAGAATTAAACAAAGATATGTTTTTAGTTACGTAGTTGTGTTAATCAATTGTAAACTGTTTGATTCCGATAACTGAAACAATTTGTTCGAAATGTTGAAAACAATATTACTCCAGATGCACACATTCAGTTACAGATATACCATCTCGCATTACACATTTTACGCTGAATGGATCTCGCATTGCACAATTCCTTTACTTTAGGACATAACGTTGTGTCTTTGTCTCAAATACGATACATCATTGGATTCGTATAGATCATTCTATCTACCATCAAACCTGAGATCAATTTGAAGACATTAGAATAAATCAATCAGTCGCATGCCAGAATTTTGAATCATATAAATACATGTACCATACATACGGCATTTACACAACAGTTAAAGACATCCGAAATTCTTATCTAAAATGACATGTGTACATTTTTATAATGACACTTTATAAAAAAAATCACCATTTTCAATATGGCTGTATAATTCACAGAAACACATACACACAACCACACATACATGCACGCGCACACATAACCTCGCACACACGCGCACGCGCACACATAACCTCGCACACACGCGCACGCGTACACATTGCTTGCACGTTGTCGATGTCACTGCTGTTGGGCCGGTGTCGTCGCGTTTAGTCAAACAATTCAGATTTACAATTGAACAGAATGGTTCCATCGATCAATACGTTTTGACCGGGGGTCATCTAAATGCTGGTTCAATTTAACACGTACAAGTAATTTGGCTGAATTCTACTATGTCGCACTGCAAATACTATATACATTTACTACAGAATAATTCACTGATAATCTAGCAGTTTATACATTAAATAATTAGTCAATTAAAAATATATTTAAGTTTTTCATATAATACATAAAAAAATAGACATTGCCGGAGTGGGGTGTTCTCGTTTCCCCCACTTATTATATAACAAAGGAAAGTGTTGATTTAGGAAGACAATGTCAAACCAATTATAGTCTGTTTCATACTTACCCCACAGGTAACTTACCTGTGTGAAAGTTACCTGTGTGACATGTAGTTTGTTGTATATGTTGGGTATAAATAAGGTTTTAATACTTTTTTGGGGTTCAAATATCTTTATATATAAACGATATATTTTTATACTTGTATACATATGTAGAGTTTACAGTCAAATATTTACATTACTCTTTTAAACAGATAATATAGAATATAACAGCACTACATAAGAGTTCACAATCGAGTATTTCACTACTTATACATAATGATTACATTTCAATTATATTACAGTTTTTAAACATACAACCGTCAATGCATATTAATTATATCAATTTATATTACACTGTTTAGGCCACCAAATGTAAGACATGTTAACTTTAACATTACATTTCAAAACATGTTAAGAAGTTAAATCCATCAATTTAAACTGTACATTACATTTACTAATCACACAATACAAATACATTAACAATATTCACATATTAAGAATGGTAAAGTTTAGTAATAGCAATCTCAAATTGGTCCCCTCAAATTTATATCATATCTCCAATTTAAAGTTCAAGTCCAATAGCCAAGAGGCACATATTGTTGTTGTTATCTATCCCACATGTGAGAGATGTGATGCTGCATTGGCGTACTCCATCAGATCCATCGTTTGGTTCTCAAAGCGCTCCTTCAGCTGGGTCAGTCGGCTGCCGATGTTTCGGTATCGTTTCTCGCGTGGTCTGTTGACTCCTCCTGCATCTCGTTGTATTGATAGTTATATTTATAGTTATATTTGACAACCAAACAGACGAGCCCCTTACTGAAATTGTAATAACAGAACAAGAGGTTTTAGATATAATCAATATTTTAGACACTAATAAAGCTGCTGGTCCTGACGGCATCAGTCATAAAATGTTAAAAATGGTATCCAATGAAATATCTGCACCCCTCACACTTCTATTCAACGAATCCTTTCGTACTTCTGTATTTCCTGATTCATGGAAACTTGCCCATGGGACACCTATTTTCAAAAAAGGGGAATCTGAATTGGCAAATAACTACAGACCCATTTCTTTACTTAGCTGCATTGGCAAATTTTTCGAACGAATAATTCATAAGCTCATCTGTAACTATCTATTCAGCAACAAACTTCTATATACTTTACAGTCTGGCTTCTTACCAAATCACTCTACAACTCACCAACTCATCGAACTCTATCATAGCATACTTACAGCACTGGAGAATCGTGAACATACTGCTCTTGTTTTTTGTGACTTTTCTAAAGCTTTCGACCGAGTCTGGCACAAAGGTCTATTAATTAAATTAGAAAAATACGGGATAAAAGGCAAACTTTTAGATTGGAATAAAAACTACTTAAGTAACAGACGTCAATCAGTGGTACTAAAAATGCTATATCTTCTGAAGTAACTATCAAAGCCGGAGTTCCTCAAGGTTCAGTGTTAGGGCCACTTCTTTTTCTTGTATACACCAACGATATTTCAAATACATTACTATCAATGACTAGACTTTTTGCTGACGACACCGCATTAGCACACTCTTCCAAAAATGTACACGATATAAAACAAGTAATAAACTATGACATGGAACAATTAAACCTTTGGTCAAATAAATGGTTAATGAATTTCAACCCAAATAAAACCGAAATTCTCTTAATTTCCAACACAAATATACCTTCTAACCCACAATTTCTTTTCGACAACACACCTATCCCTATTGTTAAAAACCACAAACACCTAGGAGTCATTATTAGTAACAACGGCACATGGAACTCTCACATCGAACATATACTAACAAACACTACAAAGTACATTGCAACTTTAAGGAAATTAAAATACATCCTAAATAGAAAAAACTTGGAAAAAATATACCTTGTTTTTATAAGACCACTATTTGAATATGCCTGCGAAGTATGGGACAATTGTAATATCACATTTTCGAATAAATTAGAGAACATGCAGTATGAAGCAGGTCGAATAATAACTGGATTACCTATTTATACAAAAAAAGAATTTATTTACAGAGAGCTCGGATGGAAATCATTGATAGATAGACGCAGGATTAGAAAATTATCCATGTTTTATAATATTTATCATGATAATGCTCCCTCATTTCTTAAATCTCTTCTACCACCTATTGTGTCAAACTTCTCTAACTATAATCTTAGAAACAGGAATAACTTTCAGAACCCATACTATAGACTGCAAATCACAAAATCATCCTTCATACCAAGTACTTCAGACTACTGGAACAATCTATCTATAGAAACAAAGTCATCAGCATCCATTAAACAATTTAAAACTCTTATTCAGCCTCAAGTCACTACCCCTTCTTATATTAAATGTTTTCTTGAATATGGGTCCAGAAAAGTAAATATTATACATTGCCAATTACGAAACCGCAGTAGCTCTTTAAATTACGACCTTTTTAAAGCTCACCTTCGAGACAACTCTACTTGCGACTGCGGAAATGACTCGGAAGACTTTTCCCATTTCTTACTAAAATGTAAAAAAATGATCAATCCCGTAATATAATGCTTCAATCCATCGACTGGTATAACGAAATCACTGTTGAACACCTTCTCTTCGGAGATGCAAACCTTGACTACAATCTAAACATTCAAATTTGTAGGTCAGTACAACTGTTCATTTTTAGCTCCAAACGGTTTAACATGTAATACCGAACAGTCTTATTGAATAACCGGGATACCTACTTCGACTATTCCCATCTGTCTCTCCCCTCCACCTCCTCTCTTATTCCAGCCCCTCTCCCTTTTTCCAACACCAACGATCTCTGTGAACTAACTTCAATCTTAGCGTCAATCAATATCATAACCGTTTCCATATGACAGAGAGTGCGTGTCCGGTTTTCCTAATCTAGTCGGCTAAGTATGTAAGGCAGGAATTCACAGAAGGACTTGGAGTGACACAGGAGAAAGGCAAATGCGGCACGGAATGTGATTGAACTTTAGAAAAGCAGAAGGATATGTGTGTATAGATTAGTTATACTACTTACGCCGACTCGATTGGGAAAATCACACACGCGATCTCAAGTAAACTCTCCGAATACATATTTAAAAACTATACGTTGGTGTCCCTAATCCTATCATTACCTCTTTTGCTGTAACCCATCTTTAACATCTTATATATATATACATATATAAATTTGTATTAGGTTATTACGTGACACATTAATTTTGTATATATATTTTCTGTTACGAAAAGGACGTAAGTAAGTTGCAATAACTTTTGTCCAATCCATTTGTCTTTTGTTGCAATAAAATTGATTTAAACTATAGTTATATTGATATTTACTCTTTGATAGTTATATTGATAGTTATATCGATAGTTGCTTTGATAGTTTTTATTGATAATTATATTGATAATTATATTGATAGTTATATTGATTTTCACTCTTTGATAGTTATATTGATAACTATATATATATTTATATTGATAGTTATATTGATAGTTACTTTGATAGTTATCTTGATAGTTATATTGATAGTTATATTTATAGTTATATTAATTTTTATTCTTTGATAATTATATTGATAGTTTTATTGATGGTTATATTGATAGCTATATTGATAGTTATATTGGTAGTTACTTTAGTTGTCAAATATATTGTTAAAAATGCAAAGGCTGTTTTTACAATATTTATTTCCTGAATTTTAAAATGTTACAACTGTTGTTTCCAATTACGTACACTATGCATTTTGTATTGACTGTATAGAACAGGAGACAATGACATCTTCGAAGATAGAATGTTCCATTTCCAAACACAGCATCTGTAGCTCTCGTGGAACGCACTGGTCACCAAACTAAGCATGGATTGGTTTCACTTTCTAGCGATGTAATTGGGTGGAGGGCCGTTATTAAATGACAATGGACTTTTGTAATAGTTACTCTTGTCTCATAGTTGCTGTTGGTTGAACTACAATCACACACTGTCATTTTCCTCGTTCTGATTGAGAACCGTTATGAGTGGGTTTTTTGCGTTAAGCTCTACCACGGTCGTCGTCAGTCGAAATAAAACAAAGTTGACCGTACAAGTTGTCACCTTGGGCACCGCAGATATATTTATCAATTTGTCGTCTTGATTTGTATACATTCCACAGTTTCTTTTCTAAAGTATATATTAATACGTGTTCGTCGACGATCTCTGACTCACCCCGCTTCCATGTGTTTACATATCGGTACATTTAGCTTCCATCTCCAACTTTTGAAACATCAACATTTTGGTTTCCACCATCACCAATGAGGAAAATTAATTTCAAACATGCACGTCCGAAATATTGAAATATTAATATCCTAACGTAAACAACATATTTTTTTTTATCAGAGCCAGACATGCGATCAAGGTGGATAACAATATATGAATTAGTCTCATGATAAAGTTTACGTCAAATGACCATAACACGTCACGTGTGATATCATGTCCTTAGCGTAATCTAACACTCGTTTACAACTTGTCGCGGGATATGTATCTGTTCTACACAATTTTCTTGCATGACGTCATCATGGACTATGTTGCAGTTATCAACAGATTGTCTCGCCTGGTGAGCTACAGATACATCCGGGTTATCATGCTGGGGAGTCATATGACAGTCTGTCGGCTGCAACGGCCGAATTTGAATTTTGCTGACACTGGCTTCGTTTGAACCGGCGGCCATCATTTCGCACGACTCTACTTGTTCTTCTTCGGATTCTCTCTGCAGGTTGGCAAAAGGCAGTATATTAAAGAATGACCTTCGGAACTGTTTGTTTGTACATATGTAGATGATTGGGTTCCAAACGGAAGCCGTCTTAGCTATGTAAGGCGGGACACCAGCCACAGCGACAGGAATATCACTAGCGACTCCAAAGGCGGCCCAGAACGATACTATGCTGTATGGCGTCCACGACCCAATGAACACTCCTACAATTACAAATGGTTGCTATACGAAAGTAGTTCAAAAGATGGTCACTAAAAAAATCTATAAACAGGTCATGTCATCAGTGCTCGTTATACGCAGGAAATATATATTCCGTCTTTGCGTATTGCAGAAATGACTAAGAAATGACTAATAACTGTATAAAACCGAATCGCAGAAAGAAAACAAATCNCTTGTGAGCGGGTATTGATTGTTACGTCATTGGTTTGTGAGAGTAATGTCATCATTTTTTGAGAAAACGACGTATNAGTATTAAACATTAGAATATGCGGAAATTGTGATACTGTCTCCCTACGTTGGATTTTCAACTAGGCATGTACTTCCTATTTCCGTTTAGCAATACACTCCTATGACCTTAACAAGGAGTTTTTCTTTTCTTATTACATAACGGCTTATGGAATTTGTTCGTCAATTTTGCTTCTACAAAACTGACTACATAGAATATAATAACTATGAAATATAATGTCAAAAATGAGATTAATATGTAAGAACGCTATGCCAGTAACCAACCTGAAGCTGCCGTATGATCTAGTAACCGAGGGCTTTTGTCAACAAATTAACATCCAAACGACAACAAACGAAAACGTTACTGAGATTAAGACTGCAATACGCAATAAGCTTTGAACATGTGAATTTACAATATTCGGTACAGTTATCTCATATGATAATTTCGTACATTTAAGAATCGCTAGTGGTACTTTCAGCCAAAAGAATAAAAATACTTGTCAATGTTTTTTGAAACATAAGTTGAAAAACAGTGATTTGGAAAAAGTACCTAATAAACTCTTTATAGTTTTACATATTTATATCATTACGTTTAATTTCCACTCACCAATCATGACTAAGATTGTCCTGGAAATCTTGCGCTCCACTTCTAGATTCCTTTTGGCTATACGACTGCTGGTGTCCCACTGGTTGTTCCGGGTAACGGTTCGAACCTACAAAAATATTCGAATAAAAAAATAGCCGTTGTTGTGTATCAAGTCAAAGGAAGATATTCTAGGATTATCAACTTTTAAGATGTTATGAAAGTCACTTTTAACATGTCCACACCATACTGGTATCGAATGCGCCGAATTATTTTACTGCCATGTAGGTGATATAACCTGACACGATGCCGTCACAATGCCTTTAATAATTTCAATCAATAACAAAATGCATGTTACTTTGTTTGTGTAAGGTATTTGATATTTTATAAATAACAAAACAATTGATTACATTTAGAAATATATGAAAAATATTTAATAATATAATTTATTTAAAATGTATCTACTAAGTTTTTATTACAGCAGTAGCGCTACCAAACCATGTTTTAGGTTTAGTTTTCTGTAACAAACTGCAACTCTGATATTAAAAATATAGAGACGCCATCTTGATTATATCACTTCCTGTATATGCGCGATCGGAACTTCCTGTTTGATGGTACACACAGAGCCTGTTCCTGACAGACTTCGTGCAATGGGTGAATGTTCCTTGGAACTAAACTCTGAATGTCATCATGTTCTACATCATCATGGGACAACATGCAAACTTGAAAGACACTTTAAATCTAATATCGGTTTATTAACAAACTCAGTAAAAAAATATTTTGGTAGCGCTTCGTCTTTGTAAAGCGCGCTGGCGCTAGAGCTGAAGATGTCAAATCATGGTCATCCTTAGTCGTAGACATCTTAACATATCCAGTGCCCCAACTGTAATGATAGTACATCGATCATTAAAATAGCCAATCAAATCCGCAGCCGGTTTTCCTTATGACACATGTAACGACCATTCAACAATACATAAGCCTTTGATGGTAAAATGGTAAAATGTTATACGTGCCAGCTATATTTGGAAAATGTTGTATTTTTTTCTTTGTCGTGTGATCAATATAATCAAATCAGGCATGCTGTTATATTAGATGGGGTAAGATAATACTTGACTTTGATCTACGTTTGCATGGCGTTCGATGATGCAGATAGAAAACACTACCCCTTCTGAATTATCAAGGATTTCCATGTAAATTTTTACTTTGCTTGTATTGAACTTAGAAAAGTCTTTCATCGATTTTAATTATAGTTTTGGTGACAATCTAGTTTCTTCACTTTTTGAAGCAAAAGAAGTTGACAGACTTAATAAACGATGGTCACAGGTTGTAGAACATTTAGTATTGGCAACTCATTTGTACCAATGAGCATTGAGTACTACACAAATCTATTCTAGGGCAGGTACCAATAATCTAATTGTGAATGACTTTCAGACGAGTAAAATAGCGGTATCGAATATAGGAATAAAGACTTTAAAAGATTGCTTGACATTTAACAAAACTAAGAAAAGTGTTACCCCTCTCTAACACGAACGCTGATTATGTAATTGACATCAGAATTGATAGCTTACTTTTGTAATTTTCAGATATTACACTAAGTTTTGGTTAATTTTTGGTATTATTTGTTAAACTTTAACGTCCTATTAACACTTAATGTCATTTAAAGTCGTGTCTCACTGTTTTGTGATGTATACGTGCTTGTGTCCATGTGTGCTGGCGGCAGGGTATATTAATGCGATTGCCTCCATACGATAGCGCGTATCAGACGCCGTTTTAGAGTGCTACCTCACTGAAATACCTTGCCGAAGGCACCAAGCAAAATATTCCACCCGGTCACATTATACTGACAACGGGTAAACCAGCTGTTGCGGTAATCCTTAATGCTGAACGTTAAACAAGGAATAATAACTACCATTTTTAGGGAGTTGTTATGTCCCGACTTAAGGGCAGAAACCATTTCCTACCCAACTTTGCCGAAAGCTCGGCACTAAGGCCAAAAGTGAGGTACTACCAAGCAAGGCACTAGAAACACAAGAACAAAAAAAGAGAAATATAAGGAGTCAAAGTTTGCAATGTGGGGGGTTGTGTTTTCTTCAATGCCCCCTTAGCAGAAGACAGAGAAGTAAACCTCCTTTTCAGCAAGGGTCACCACATTATTAGGCTTTTACGACATGGAGAGGGATATAGCAGGCCTGTTCTTTCCTGTAGGGGAGAAACACACTTAGGCTTTGTTTTCAGGTGTAATGCTTTATGAAATCATAACAATGCAAACAAACATAAGTCGGCTTTCAAAATGAAGCTTGAAAAGAAAGAAATACAATCAAAGATTAATTCGAATCTGCTCAATCAAGAATACACGTGTGAATCATGGAATGAGAGCTTAAAGTTCCCTAGCGAAAAAAAACCCACATTGCATTTAGAATATTTGGTTGTAAAAGTTCATATATTTCTCAAACGTGTTGTATGCAGAATAGAACGAAAAAGGGTTAATTTGTACAAAATGTTCATAAGAAATACTTACATCCATCTCTATTAACTTTTTCGCACATTGTCAGGAAAATATCTCTGGAGATAACAATCAATGTTTATGCAGCACACAAGAGAAATTTGTTATATTGGTTAATATTTTATACTGCATACTTTGATACAGCCTGTTCAAATTGTTAACAACGCCATGTATTGGCTTATTTCAGGTTGTCCGACTCGTTGTAAACACATTTCCGTGTAACGTGTACATGGCAGATACATGAGCCATTGGACCGAATGATGATAAACAATACAGTATTGTGTGAAAGTCCTGGATAGATCCCACCCATGGAGCTGACAGATTACAGTGGGTGTGGATAAGTGTCAGACGTACCATGCTAATCGCTTATGTAAATACACAAGGTCACAAGGTAACCAGCCGGGATTAGTAAGAATTTATTTTATGAACATTCGTTTGCCTGTTCCAGTTTCGTATAGCTGATTTGTGTTATATGATAGTTCAATCGCATGCTATGTTATTTGGGCGCGGCCAAAGGGAGGAACATATCTCCCTATCATAGCCCGCTATAGCGACCGTATTTATATAAGATGAACAAAAACTGTGTTGACACGCGAACGATTTTTGAATCCATTTCGCTTTAATTCATTGGCCGTGGTATATATGCAATCTATAACCGATTAATCAATATATTGCATTTCCGCTAAAGAGGTGAATATCGCCAAGAAAACAGTCATCAGAACCTCGCAGATCTCAACAATAAACAACACACAATTACAACTCACAGCCAATAACAAAAGACAGCTGCAGGTTTGCTCCAATTTTTATTAAACTCTTGTCATGCTTAAAGCTGAAGTTAAGTGCTGAACATATCTGTAACCCCCGGAGATTTACCGGCGGGATGAAATAATAAGCATTCGACATGAAAAAAATATTCAAACACAAATTAGGATTAAGACATACACATTCGTGAGCAAAAACATCAGGTTTTAAAGTTACAACGTAAATTACAAATCCACGGCATACATCATTTATTTCGTTTGGTTATTTACATTAAATAACCTGATAATCTAACAGGTTCACCCTGTCGTGATCAAACGACATCCAAATCTGTGTGCGTGTCGTTTCTGTTGTTTATTCCGCCAGTCCATTACAGTATCAGAGCGAGGCTCCGGGAAATGCAATAGTGAAATAGGCACTATCCCATAACAAAACAGTCGATAATTATACAGTAAAATAGGCACTATCCCATAACAAAACAGTCGATAATTATACAGTAAAATAAGCACTATCCCATAACAAAACAGTCGATAATTATACAATAATCTAACAATAATTACACTCCCTACCTCCTATTTCTTGTGACTATCTTAAGAACGGTTTCTATGAATACGGGTCCTGATGAAGTAAAATCCTTACAAAAAGTTACCAATGTGTCTTCGAAGGTACGCGTTTCCTGCAGAGCCTGTGTCAATAGTTCATGCTGCCTAATGTCATGTGCGTGATAGTATGCAGCTCACTTACTAAATAGGCCCTGACAGATAACACATTATCACAGTCGTAAATCATGTTAAACACCCATTGAATTAGCTGTTATTTTCGCTCGAGGATCATTAGGAATTATAATCAACGAAACTAGCCATGGGTAAATTGTTTGTGGGACTTAGCATGACCTTTAACGCCGTCATAAATGTTCTGCTCTGATGCGACAAATTCACTTTTAATTTAGAAGACACGCGATACTTGTTTCTCTTTCAAACTCGGCCATGTGATATAAGGTTCGCAAAAGTAAGAAGGTTATGTTTGTTACTATTATCTTGCGTTGGCTGACCAAAAAAGAGTTATGAATATAATACAAAGGGAATAACTCCGTTATAAATAGTCAACGTTACTTTAATAATTTAACTTATTGATTTATATATCAAAGAACAGATTAATCGCCAAGCTCCCAAGACCTGAACATTGCCTTGTTGCTGAACATTCTGCTGACGTGACTGGTATGCTGATGCGTGATCTTGTTGAAAATAATCGCCGGTTCCATGACGTTTGCAAGAGGGAGTACCATATGTTCAAAATTTCATCCAAATTACACACCCCTTTTTAAGTCCCAGGCCCTACAACAGTCAGGTAAGGTAAACACCAAAAATACCATCTCATCACCGCCATATTTAACAGTTCCGCTTACCGACGCAGCAGTCTGGAAAGCGTCCAAACCGACGTCTTCAGGAATCCCACCACAAATCGCACAATGTGCCTAGCAGAGTCTGGATTCATCCGTAAAACCATTGGCGTAACACCTAGCGGCGGTGTGTACGGGCTTAGTAAAGCGGTTGTTGCTGTGACGTTTTTCAAGTTGAAGCCGGTGTAAAGGCTACGTTCGAGCTGGGTGGGTACTTTTGTCAGATACAGGACGACCAAGCAATATGACGGCGGTCCCACGTACAGGAATAATGCGATTACGCATGTGCAGCAGCCATATTTAGCGGTCTTTCCGGGTAGTAGTTACTCAACGTTGACCGGCTTGTATTTCAGACCAATTTGTCGTGCATGTTGACTCTGTGGCTCTCCTGAATGGAGCATGCCAGCAGCCCTTTTTCTTCTTCTGTACAATGTAGCGAAATGACAATGCGTATTGATTATAATTTTAAGAGCTTTTAGTCAATGACAGAAGAACAACACTATCGTTTATCACAGGGCACTGATGTTATTTTCGAAAGTATAGGTAGTCCGCAGTGTGTGTGTGTGTGTGTGTGTGTGTGTGTGTGTGTGTGTGTGTGTGTGTGTGTGTGTGTGTGTGTGTGGGAGTGTGTGTGTGTGTGTGTGAGTGTGTTAGTGTGAGTGTGTGTGTGTGTGTGTGTGTG
>NW_018407050.1:127802-163134 GCF_002113885.1 Mizuhopecten yessoensis | reverse complement strand
TGTGTGTGTGTGTGAGTGTGTGTGTGTGTGTGTGTGAGTGTGTGTGTGTATGTGTGTGTGTGTGTGTAAACCTTTTTTGTTTTGTTTATGCAGCTGATACATGACGTTATCAAACTCTTTTTAATCATGAAATCTAAAATATCTTCCTATCAATCGCGATAAGTCGAGCTAGTTAACTCTAATCGTGATTATCACTTTTGTGTATTTTTGGGACTTATAAACAGACTCTGATTAAAATGTGTGAAACATGTACATAGCCTGTGTAATCTGGTCTATAATGATACCATATACAACATTTATATCGCGCCCTATCTAGCAAGAATAAGTCACTCTAAAACGCTTTACAGCACATAGATATACAATCTATACAATCAATACAATTATCATACACATTAATCGATACAATCTTGAGGAATTCGCAGGAGCTGCCTTATCAGGCGCTAACTACTAGTCCTGATTTTGATATTGGTATCTGATATTTTCGAATTATATATATATCTAGAATAAGAGATATAGACACTACAGAATATAATTAAAAAAATTATCACAACACCATGAGTTCATTATATATGGAAACCAAAAGTGAAAATAGAAGCTGAGAGGCAACGATGGCATTACTCTGTTAAAAAAGGCCTTTATAATTATTTAAGACTGAGTAAATGTTCGTACAAACAAATTGATAAATCAGTAAAATTGCTAGTGAAATATTTGAAATCAGAATTACTCCCCTTTGTTATTGTTGTTAAACAAATTTGTATCATTCTATATAAAATTAAATTATACGGTATGGTTATCATATATTGGTAAAGATTTTCTAACAAATGACAGTTTGAAAGAAACGCGTTTCTTCCACATCTCACAGGCGAATTCGCATTTTTGCTAGGGGAAAGATACATTTGTATTAGCCTATCAGGCGAAAGACAGCTCACATGCGCTATTATTCTGAAAACATAAACACTTCATCACTTTATGTAGCGTAACAAGAGTGACGTCATCGATTTTGTCATCACATTTCACGCACCTTACATGTTATAGCAATGCATTCGCCATTATAATTTTGAACAACTATTTTTTTTACATTAAGTCTCGTGCTAAATTCAATATTCTTACCTTCGGGTAGGTGTGCATATTCTATTAACATTGCTTCCTGTATACGAAGAGTTTGGAAATGTGTCTTCTTCGAATACAAGATTTATCTCTGGTTATACGTTATCTCTATTAAGTCTTAAAAAACGTTTACGATTGTTCTACTGTTCTTCTCTACGAACTGTTCAATATCTTAAAAATATCTTCAAGATACATTTGACAATATTCGAAAAGGTTTTCTAATATACGATTATAAGTGTTATTTGTTCTGATTATTATTTCACCTTCTATTTACTCTTATTATTTTTTTTAAATCTTATTTTTATTTAATTTTGATATTAATTCAGTCTTAGCCTGAAAAATGAATTCACCCCTGAAGACACATTTGAACTCTTCCAATTCAAAAGTTGGAATAGTTCATTATGAAATGTCAGGTGTGAGTGAGTTAAGGTTTACATTTGACCGAGTAAAGCACTATGACGGCTATCAACGCTGCTGTTGTGTCTTCTTTATGACTTTCTGCGAAAACATAATTTGTGTTTCTAATTTGACTGTTATCATTAAGATATATCAAAGTGTTAATGACGAAACTAACGAGATGTAATTGACGTTTTGCACGGAATAGCGAGTTTTACCTCTTTAACAGACATGCAATTAACACACAAACAGTTTATACACGGCAATGCTTGCTCATCCCCATACACCCATTATTAATATTATGGTAGCAATAGAATCAATGGCACGACTAGAGAAGCATTGACTTACTGTATAGCGGTTATATTTCGTGAGAGTTTTATTTTCGTTTTATTCGCACGTTGACTAATATCTGCGAAGTTATCAAAAACGTTAACCACTTTTACGGACCTTATAACAAGCTTAAATCACTGTAGGTGATTTATTGATTACAGGTTACTCCTACTAAGGTACATTAGATTTTCTTTCGCGTGAAGTCACTGGCGGATGACGACGCTCGGGATCAATGTTTTCACATAACCTGTATTTCGATGTTAAACCCTGAAATAATGACACTCAAAATGCTTTGCACAACATATGGGATTCGGGTGCATATACTGAATACGAAACCGCGAAATATTGACCACGCGAACTTAAAGCGCTATAGGTGAAATATGATATAGTACTAATAAGAGTTATTCAACCGTATGTGTTAAAAGATTAGAAAATTAATGTAATAATAATCTATAATCTATTCCAATAATCCTGATTCGTCACACTGTAATCCCTGACCGAGTCACGTCTGTGGGCATGTCTCACCACAGATTATGACGGAGTTTCGTAAGCAAAATTATTTACATTTGTAATGGAAATGTATAGCACATAACCACATCCGTTTTGTTATCTGGTCGGCTCCAGCTGTGCAATGTTTCCATATCATGACCTAATGTATTAATTTTATCAGCTTTGATAACATTACGACTCGCAGAAAACCACATATACCAGATTTTAGTCATTCAACGGAGTTTTACAGATTCAAATAAAAAATAAAAGAAAAAAATAATAATAAAAGAAATCAGAAAAAAATAGCGATTTAACCGCAGGTGAAAAACAGAACTTAACATCTTCACAGATTACAAATGTCTTTTTTATTGCGTGCTGTTCAAACTTAAACCTTGATGGACGAGTAAAACACTTATTTTTCTTGTAGAACTGGAGAGGAAAAAGTGTTGTAGAAATTCAAATAAAAAGCCGATTGATGTGTTCTCATCGACAATGTTGTGAACTTTGATGACACTGTCAGCTAGACCTAACAGTAAAACTATGCTGTTCTGATATTTGATATATCTAACTATTCAGACAAGGATACAGCTCCAGGAAACCACCTAAACATCAAAACAGATCTAAAGGACAGCAATGATGGTTGACGGCCTTAATATGAAGGGTACCATTTAGTCAAACTATTTTATAATCATTGCAACTATTCTGAAATACAGTTATACCTCGATATAATGTCCTTTGGTTCATTTGCCTCCTTGCTTACCGCCAACATACTTAAAGGTATTTATTAGTTTTTGATATTAATTCCTGTATATTATGCTTCCCTCAATTTTTTTCGGAAAACCCCTATACAACGCCAAAATTTCTCTTCGAGAAAAAAGTTGGCTACATAACGAGGTTTTACTCTACTTGTTTAAGTCTTTTTCGAAATAAGTAGTGTGCAACAATAAGATGTTGCGATGCATTTAAGGAAGTGTAGTTGCTAAATAAAACAACTGCAAGGGTCGAACTAGGATATTTAAATTGCAAAGTGTGCATTTTACCAATGTTGTCATCCAGGGATTATAGATGCCCAACATCAAATTGAGTCTCCAATTTATGGCCCGCACCACCTATGAAAATCTTGAGAGGGGAAGTTACTGTTAGCCAGCAAATATCATTTCGGTTGATTCATCTTCTAAAAAGAAGAGAGCAGACACCTCCTAGTTAAGAAGTACTCTTCCTCATGATTACGACCAATGGGGTGATACCCTTAACCTTAAAGTCCATCATAATAAACTATTGAATATTTAGCTTCGGACAAAAACAATCTTTGTTAATATAGGATAATAGGGAGTTGATAGGTAACTATCATTTTCATACAATAATATCAAGATTTAATTGATAAACTGATAAAAAATTGTTCACTCAATGGCAAATTTTGAAATTGCTGTTTTTCAAACGTGAAGTGGACTTTCCCAAAGTTAAATCATCATTAAATACAATTTTGTGAATTCCATATTACATTTGAACAACTGGGTACATTTGAGTGAAAAAATAGTTATCAATTTAATCTATATGATCTACGAAATTACTGAAAATTGAAACTCAGAGATTTTTCAACAATCAGCTGTAATTCAAATCATCAGTTTGTAATATATTTATACAGTTCTTTTCCTTTTAATGATTAACAATCATAATTGCAATTTAAAGAACTGTTAATGCAACTCATGCGAATTCCTCAAAATTGTATTGATTAAAGTATATATCAATTATATTGATTGTATAAATTGTATATCTATGTACTGTAAAGCGCCTTTTTTGGCTTATTCTAGCTAGATAGGGGGCTATATCAAATGTTTTATATTATATTATTTTATCATAATCTACAAGTTGCAAAGGTTATTCATGAAACTCGAAGTTCGTTAAATATCACGTGAGCTTTATCTGGATAAGTAATAAGCTGTTTTTTCGACCAATGCCGCAAATATTACAAACCCTTATCCATTATTTATTAGCTATATCTGCAATGAAAAGAAAAAGACAAGTTTTCTACGGATATGCCATCAGACAATATACACTAATTAACTCTTCTTTACTGTCGTTTATATATATTAAAACATTAACGGGCCTGGCACGAATCCTCGTGGTACTCCCACTTTTGCAAGCTTGATATAAGAAAAGCATTAATCAATCTGTTTATCCTTACTGCAATTATCTGCCTATTTTAGAATATACTCAAAACATTACGGAAATATCATATAATTAGGAAACTTTAATGCTTTATGAACAATCTTTTTACGCTGTGGTTTATGTAGTTTATGTATTTTGTCTCGAATTATTGTTATGTTTCGTTTC
Organism: Mizuhopecten yessoensis; assembly: GCF_002113885.1. NCBI lineage: Eukaryota > Metazoa > Mollusca > Bivalvia > Pectinida > Pectinidae > Mizuhopecten > Mizuhopecten yessoensis. Next base: position 158,478 of record NW_018407050.1, on the reverse strand, counting down.
TACCATACTGCAGTTNTTTTTTTTTTTTTTTTTTTTTTTTTTTTTTTTTTTTTTTGGTGTTAAACCAGCAATATTACATGTTTATCACATAACATACTGTGTTATCTAGTGAATATACACATGTCATATTTTTTGGCGTATTAACCAATGAAATATAACTAAAAGCCCTTTGATTGGTTGTAAGTTTGAATTGTTTCAATTGTGACGTCACGCCTAGGACAAGTACAAGCCGTCACAGATTTGCGCACTGGAGTCAAAATGGCGGCTTTTTACATTTCATGGTTACATGAAAATTGTCGTTTTACACGAATAAATGCCACAAATCTTGATCATGTGACAAAAATGATCTTACACTTGTTTTCATTTAATATGAAATTGATGAAACTCGTCACGAATGTTTCATTTTAGCTCGCCAGGGGATCGCTAAATTGAAAAGTTCTTAAACTCGTTTCATAAATATGAAATGAAAACTCAAGATCCTATATATAATAAATATATTGCAATTACACATTCACAAAACCTTATCGAAAGTGGAAAGTGGTAAAATTGGTGTTTTTTGATATGTTCTTGCTTCATTACTTCATCAGCGGTGTATGTTTTCACGGATTCAATAAACACATTAAGATTTCTCAGCAGTGATAGAAATATGTGTTCCTTAGACGGTAATATTTTACACGATTAAACACTGAGTCGATACCGTCCAACTCTTTTATAATGGTACTCATACGATGAATGCAACATCTTTTGAAAACGTTTACGTTGTAGAGATCGAGCTGTCAATAATGTAGATTATTACATAATGTATTGTGTTATCCAGGTCATATCTTTTTGCGTATTAACCCATGTAATATGACCTATCATCCCTGTGAATGGTTGTTAGTTTCAATTGTGACGTCACGACGAGTACATGACATCACAGACTTACGCACTGGAGTCAAAATGGCGGCCTTTTACATTTCAAGGTTGCCGTCACGAATTTTTCGCCAGAGGCTCGCTAAATTGAAAAATTCTTAGACTCGTTTCATAAATCTCGTTTGTGTCTAAATAAAGTGTCTACCCATTCCGATCGCCCAATATATAAAGGATCATATCTGAATCACAAAAGTCAATAACAAATGTGTATGTTGTTGTTTAGAGTTCTACATAGGTTTCAGAATTTATGCATAGATGCTTACTCTTCCAAAATCTTATTCTACTTGTCCATGTGAAGGTTTTCTTATGTTTTTTCAGTTAACTTTTCATTTTTTTAAATTTTAGTTTTGATAACGGTTTTGTTCGCACTCCGGTATTCTCTGGATTTTTTTGGACTATTTAAAATATTGAGAACTGAACTTCTGTAGATATAGTTTTAATATGATTACGTTAGGTACAGCGTGGTTGAGATTTGTGTGTTAACCTGCATACTGAACGATGGGATTAGTTGCATAGCGAAAGTTCGGCAGTATCTTGGTCAACGATCTGCAGTATGGAGCAATCAGACTGAAAGTAGTTGCATATCGATTGTTCGGCAGTATAATGACCGTTCAGTCTGGTGTTGAACAAAAAACAATAGTGGGAAACCATCAGAGTAGCAAAAAGTTCGGTAGCATTGAGCGATAGAGCGTATAGCGAGAGTACGGCAGTATTGAGCAATTAGCCGTATGTCGAGAGTTCGGCAGTATAACGACCGTTCGGTTTAGTATTGTGCAATTAGCCGTATATCGGGAGTTCGGCAGTATAACGACCGTCCAGTCAAGTATTGAGCAATTACTCTCCAACGACACAACCCCAGTGGATGTTAAGAGCTACCTATTGACAGGATTTGACTAGTGGAGTAACATTGCACAACATGCCGGAGCGAGCTTTGGACTCTTTGCTATCCATCGTTAGTGGTGGAAACTAGATTTCTTTTAGTTTATTGTTTATAATTATTTATATGTGTCCATTGTACTTTTTCACTGTAATGACACGGAGGTCATTTCTTTTGTGAGAGGGGAGTATGTAACAGGGATATATATATATTTATTGTGTGTAAGACTTTGAATGGATTTTGATATCATGAAAGGTCTTGGTGTAAGGAACCTTAAATGGTTGTTTGGTAGTATGGTTGTGTGATGAAAGAATGTGGTGCTAGGACCCTTAATGTTTGTGTGTTACCTGTATGCAAGAATGTGTGGAATGTGAGGATTTTTAGTCACATGACATCAACTGTCTTATTCTAATGTACTATTATGCATTATTGTGATAATTGAAGTATATGTATGAGTTATGTCCCTTGATGTAAATAGACTATGTGAGAGAAGTGAGTGAATGTGTAATGTGTTGTATTTGTACTTGCAGGTGTTTTTTAACATACAGAATAAAAGGTATAAAGAACCGAACAGTGTTTAGTGGATTGTATGCACGAAGATAGTACTGTAACAAATATGCGGTAGACTTCATGAAACATCGAAAAATGGTCGAATTTCAGTTGGTCGGACACTGCTGTGGTACGCATGTGCGACAGGACAGTCGTCTCTTCACTTGGTCGTCAAGATTTCTATCAAGAACCTGTCTCCAACAGCTATGACTACTGCCAATTCCATTCTATTGCACTTTTAACTTACCCTAGAACTCTGGTATACAGGTAATATCCCCCAAACCCCGTCCATGTATTGAAAATCCATCATAACAACGAGTGAGCACTTTCCAACATGGCGGCGCCCTTATTGACACCCGGAAGTGATACATTTCGTCTAACTTTCTCCCAGTAAACAACAGTGTGATCAACATGTTGACAATATTGATATTTATGTTATACCTCACTATGCACAGAGCAGCTCAACCGGAATCCATAGCCATCTATGAGTCATGTGAAAAGACAAACTTTGTCTTTTGTCGTGGAGAACCAACATTCTCGCCCATCGATCATCAACTCACCGTTGCACTTCTACGTAACCATCATATCCAATGTGCAGATTTATCTAACAACCCCCGCCTACTATACTATCTAGCCCTCATTCTTATCTCCAATTCCAACGATGTTGAGATAGACCCAGGTCCCACTGAGCCCAATGTGGGTCATAATTCCTCACGTGCATATCTCTGTGGACCTTGTGATGAGACAGTAGACTGGTCGGAGACGGGTATCGTCTGTGAGACGTGTGACCAGCGGTACCATGCCCAATGTCAGAGTGTCAACACCATCACCTACAACGATCTCGGTGATTCCAATACCAGCTGGCACTGTATCATATGTAACAGCCCTAACTTCAGTGTTACCATTCATGATCTCCACAGCCACGAGGTATCTTCTAAAATCAACCTAACCTCCCATACAGATGATATATCTGGTCTTGATGGCTCACCTAGCCCTGACAGGTCTGGTACCAGGCCATCACATTCCTCAACACCTATTCGCCGAGGGAAACGGAGTAAATCCTCTGCCCCCTGCGAATCCTAAACATCAATTTCCAGTCTATCAAACAGAAGCTGCCCAGGCTGGCCAACGTCATTAACAGTACCAAACCAGACATCATTTTTGGGACTGAAACCTGGCTAGATCCCAACAAAAAAGATAGTGAAATCTGTCCAGAGGGATACAACATCTACCGTAAAGACAGTGTCACACGCGGAGGTGGCGGCGTACTCATCGCAATCTGCGAAACCTTAAAATGTTACACAATACCGAAACTGGACATTAACTACTCTTATGGGTAAAACTGCAAACCACTGGACATAGCAACATCTAAAATTTGTGCCTACCACCGCAGACACGTCTCGGACAAGGAAACCATAACACAACTATTAGGAGGTGACCTCAACTTTCCAGGATGGGACTGGTCTCATAGCTAGCTTAAAACTAGGTGCATCCAATGTACCCCTCCATCACCAATTCAAGGACGTGCTGGATTCAAACCACCTTATCCAGTTAGTGCATACCAGGAAGGATAACACCATAGACCTCCTCATTACTAATGCACCAAGTATTGTTTAACGTGTTGACGTCCTACCAGGAATATCAGATCACGATATAGTCTTTGGTGAGTTTGACGTCTGCCCAGTTTGACTAGATCAACAGCGACGTCAAATACCACTCTACAGCAAAGCAAACTGGTGTGACTTTATTGAAGACCTCCACTCGATGCTTCAGGTATTCGAGGACATGTCCAAAGACGCCAGTGTCACAGCTAACGACATGTGGATCGTATTCAAGAACGCCATCATGAAAGGTTTCTCTGACCACATCCCTCGGACCTGAGGAAAAAGATCAGTAAACAGGGCCGTCTATCCAGAAAGATCAAAGACGGGCTTACTGGAAGTACATTGAGGAAGTTGTCACCCCATACGACAATGACACTTTCTCAAAAGGATTTAAGAAATTCTGGACCTTCATCAAACATAAGCGGAAGGACAATTTTGGAATCTCCTCACTGAAACACGAAGGTAAACTATTCTCCGACGCCACAGATAAGGCCCACATTCTTAACTCAAAATTCCAGACAGCCTTCTCCGAGAAAACTACCTTCACCCGCGAGGAGTTTATATCATTTGGAAGAATGAACCCTTCCCCGGACTCCCCAATAGTTGACAACATCAACTTCACCACGAACGGGATTGGCAAACTTCTCCGAAATCTCGACGCACATAAGGCACCCGGCCCAGATAACATCTCACCAAGGGTCTTAAAGGAGACACACGCGGCCACAGCTCCATTACTTTATCTTCTCTTCACGAAGTCACTTGCAACGGATGTGGTTCCGGATGACTGGCGCACTGCCAACGTATCGCCTGTCTTCAAGAAAGGACAGAAGCGAATTACAGGCCGATATCCCTCACATCTGTTTGCTGCAAAGTAATGGAGCACATCATCACCTCTACCATCATGTCCCACGGCGAGAAAAACAACATTCTCTATGACCTGCAGCATGGTTTCAGTAAAGGCAGATCATGTGAGACCCAACTCATCGAGTTCGTGGACGACCTTACCAACAACCTCCAGGCAGGCCAACAGACGGATGTCCTCATCATGGATTTCGCCAAGGCCTTCGACAAGGTTAATAACAGCCTACTTGTCCATAAGCTCCATGAGTACGGCATCCAAGGGAGGATCAATACATGGATCTAGAACTGGCTCTTAGGACGTTCACAGTCGGTCGTCGTAGAAGGAGAGAGGTCTACATCTGTGAGCGTCGACTCTTGTGTCCCGCAGGGATCAGTCCTCGGACCAAGCTTCTTCCTATTCTATATCAACGACCTGCACGACAATATAACGTCTAATGTCCGGTTGTTTGCCGACGACACTATTGCCTTCCTCACCATTACCTCAGAAAACAGCGGTAAGACCCTACAGGAGGATCTAAACAAGCTGGGATATTGGGAGGATCAGTGGTGTATGAAGTTCCATCCGGACAAGTGTAACATCTTGAAAGTCATTAACAAGAGAAATCCAATTAAGACCGATTACCACCTACACGGCCATTCCTTACGAGATGTCCTTCTTCCCCAGGACGGTGAGAGACTGGAACGCCCTCCCGCCAGACATCACCCTCGCCGACACACTGGACGCCTTCAAGGCCAGTGTGTCAAAACTCTGAGGTCCTTTGTTTTTATCCAGTTTTTATTAACTTTAAACCTTTCGACCATGGTGGCACCATGCACACCACCTACGAACAAAGCAGAATCTTCAACCTGATGAGGGAGGCTATTACCAGGCAGAAGCAGAAGCAGAAGCTGTCCACGGATGACACGCTAAACCCCTAGTGTGTAGCGCAAAACACACGGCATGTCCGCTATTCAATGTCGGTACAGTGTTTCTACGATAGGAAACTAACTTACTTGTATGATCGTTCATTGCCTAACATTATCATGTCTGACACCGAGTCCAGTTTTCAGGCTGACGATCGGAAATCTGAACACAGCCTGCCATTTTGTCTAACTTTTGTGACCTCGGTGCTGATTGGTCCGTTAAATTTAGAAGCCAATCAGCGTCGAGATCACAAAACATCGTGTTAGCAACCTTGATTATATTATAGGTGTATACATTTTGCCCTGTACTGAACAATTTTCACCATTTACTAGACAATTTCATTATGTGCCTTACAGTATTTGATCATGTGTTGTACAGTATTTCACCATGTGCTGTACAGTTTTTTTTACCATATACTGTACAGTATTTCACCATTTACTTTACAGTATTTCACCATTTACTGTACAGTATTTCACCATATACTTTACAGTATTTCACCATTTACTGTACAGTATTTCAGTATTTACTGTACAGTATTTCAGTATTTACTGTACAGTATTTCACCATTTACTGTACAGTATTTCACCATTTACCGTACAGTATTTCACCATGGGATGTACAGTATTTTACCATGTGCCTTATCACTGAAAGCAAATCTGAAATGACTGCAAGGCGATGATTTCTGTGGCAACAACAAGTGTTAGAATAACCATACAATTGTATTGTGATAAAATGTTCTCACTGACGAAATACGTCTAGGGGTCATTTCTCAAAGGCAAAAAAAAACCCATTAATAATTTGGTTCGTCAACGTTACTTACTATACATGTAGATTGCCTCTTTGTCTGTTGATGGTGCTGCCATCTAGGAAATAGAGTACAATACAGTCATTAGCATTGGAAGTTCCGCAATTAGGAGGTGTTGCAAGGTATCCAGTGACACCAGCTGGGGAGAGACGTGTGTCGTAAACAAGATAGTTGGGCTTTGACGTTAGTCAGATTGAATTCAGAAGGCGCCATTATGTAACCATAGTTAGTTTACCTCTCATTTCACTAATACGGAACAAAGCACCATTAGCTTTATTCCAAGATGCATATGGGTTAAAGCAGGTAAATAAAACTGATATCCTAAGAAATGCTACAGAACAAGCCCAGTTATTGTTGATATGCCTAAACAAAATGGCGCACAGCTTTGTTGTCAATAGCGACGTCATAAAAATATGGCGCCAAAAATAACGCTACAAATTCCCACACTCTTTTACGGTTACATTTCTGTTGTTGTTGGTACAACGTACTTTAAAAATGTATTAGTTAAAATAGAAAATGTAATGGTTTCCCGCTTGAATCCTTAAGATATTATTATTTCACTCCTTTTCAGAACATACTAATAGATTAATTATGCTTCTCTATTTATTATGAAAAATACGGTAATGTAAATGAAGTATATTAAAATTGTGTGTCAGTAAGATACGTGGTAGTGCTATCATTTATATATATGTTATGGTAATAACTTTTAATATTAATCAATGTTTTGTATTTAAGTGATGATAAAATATTTGTACAAAATTTTGGGGACCACCAAATGTTGGCGGCCATGTTGTAACAGTACCCTTCCATTGCCCCTACACCCAGAAATTATAAGATGGCCTTTTTGGATTTCAAACAAATAAATATAAAAAAAAAACATGTTCTGCTTAGCCATAAAGTTTCTCCATCTAAGTACCTGAAAACGCATCTTTTCGGACAAGGAATGTAAATAATCACCAGATAAGTGTTTGCACCAATATTGGAAATTATGCAAAATATTGAGGAGAAATGATTTATAAAAAATGTCCATCCTAGTATTATCTTTGTGAGTCCACTATACATTATAGTGTACATAAGTACGTCCCCTTAGATACAGCCATTCAGGTTGATCGTATCCAAGCTCCGAACGGTAAATCTTTGCAACATTTCTTTGAAGTTCGGGATGCTTCTATGTTTGTGTACGTGACAAAAGCCGTTTTCCCCGAGGTACAGCAGTCGACCTGACCCAAGGTGTAAACATTGTGTAGTTTGGACCAAATGCACTATGTATTTTAGGGTTGAGGCTAATTTTACTATTTCCTTTTATCATAGACACAGTCAGTCGTGCCGACTTATCGTTTTGCCATGACAGAGGGATAGATTGTCGGTGAATTATAAAACGTTATACGTAGTGTTTTTGTATGCGTACTATTGCAACATTCTACGTATCTTGTTGGTTTCGGTACATTGCTGTTCGGTATTTTTTTAAAGGATCTAGGTCAAATTGCTGCGTTTCTTTAACATATTCAAGAGAAGACACATTAACATGAATTGTAGAATGATCTGCATACAGTTTAGTTTAAACTGTATTTTATTGTCAGTATAATAGTCCAGTGATACAAACATGATATACATATAGGTACATATAGGTACATATACATGTAGGTACATATAGGTACATATAGGATTCGAAAACAAGTACCAAGTACTTATGTTAATCCGTCTCCTTTTTTGTGAAGCGGTGATTGGACGGAACTGACTCATATTATACATATAGATACATCTAGGTACACGGAAGTGAAGACGATGGAGGAGGAAAAGAGGTGCCAAAGGACTTAAAAGAAAATGTTGCTTGCGATAAAATATATAGCGGAGTTAATTTATTGAATTATGAGAGGAAAAACTTGTTAAATTTGGATATTGACACATATCGAGGACTGTACATGTCAATGAGGTTTTAATAGCATATAATGAAATCTGTCCATGCCGGCCACTGAGTATTTCGACAGCCAGTGGTGTACAACAATATGCTTTCATTTAAAATAATAAGAGTATCATCAAACACAACTATGACAGTTTGTATATATAAATATCCATACTGACGTGTCGTGTCATGCAGGGGTCGTACCGGTCAAGTTCAACTACGTACCACATCTAAACATATGTAAAATCAAAATTGAGACCTTCAAACTCAAAATCGTTTCGGTTGTGTGATAAAAGGTTTGACACAGTCGAAAATATTCTCATTAGATTTCACCGGCATATCCGGATAACCGTACAGTAGTAAGTTTACATTATAGTCATATATTTTAACGCTAGCGTGCTCTGCATATAACGGTTCATAAAACAAAAACAAATACAAGGGGACTTGGTGCTGCTCCCTGTGGAACACCAGTTATGAGCTGATGCTATCCATTTTAAGGATCTGTTGACTTTGTCTAAAGCCTGATGCAAACCAAAGCAATCAGTATGTTATCACATTTTATTGATTTCAATTTAAGTATGAGAACTTAATGATTAATCGAGAATAATGTTGCAGATTAAGAAGGGATGTTTTTATCATTTCATCATAGATTACGATTTCAGCAATTTCAAAATTGTCAAAAATAAACATGGACTTCCCGTTCAGTACACTGAATTAACTGTTAGTTTACTCACTTTCTGGGCCATAGTTGGTCAATAGATGTCGAATGATTGGAAAAGATCAAAGGATAATTAGAGATGAACGTAAAACACATTTCAAATTAGGTAATACATACAGTCATACAGCTGTTTCGTCCTTCTAGGGGTCACGGTGATACAAGTAGCTAAATACTTGGAAATACAAATTGGTCTTAACTTTGAAATAGGGAAGGGTGGTGGTGGAGGTGTTGTGAAACCCCTTAACACCCTTATAAACAATAGAAAATAACGACTTTTCAAACTTAACACAAAGACGAAATTATACAATCAAGAAAACATAAAACACAATTATTTATTTATTTCTACCAGACAAGCGCACTGGAAATATCTGAAAGGAAGTTCAGAAACAGCAATAACACAATAACAGTTTCCTCAACAGAGTTCATTGTCTGCAATATGATAACTGACGGGGTGGGCGATCCAATCATGTTCGACATAGAATCGACAGCAAAACGCATACAAAACTCCTGCATCCTAAACAATAGTTAGACCGTTCAAAATTTTCCAAGACTGCCAGAGGAGTTATGCTTTAGGAAACATGTAGCTTCTCTTATTCAACCATTAAACTTAACGTCTCTGGATCCTAGCAGTGTAAGGGATAACTGTTAATCTAAAGAAAAGACCCTCATAAGGAGTCCGGCACAGCTCCCATACTGTAGGGCAGATGCAAGGAGGGTGTCATAAAAATATATAAAAAAAGAAAAAAAAAAAAAATTACAACAATTTTGAATCAAATGTTCATATTGATATTTAAAATTCTCGTTGGTCCGTATGATACCGTCCTGTGAAATCATAACGTGGGAGGAATCAACCTACTTGTATGGACAGGTGACTTCATACCTTTTCATGTCCGATCGGGGAATCGAACCCCGGCCGCCTTGGTGAAAGGCAAGTCCCCGGTCAAGTACAGGGTTGGTTTGGAAGTCTCTGCACTACAATTGAAGCACGTGTCTGATCCATTAGTTTAGTATCAAGTTATACAACAAAGAGGTCAAGAAAGCAAGTGTGGACATTCTGACTAAAATCACCAAAGGACGTGTTTCAGGAAGAATGGAAGCTTGCCCATTTAATCCAATTTCGGTGCAATTTGTAGCAACATTTACGATAACCTAATATGTTGTTGTCAAACATTTCCAATACGATTCAGGGCCCTGCGCTAGGACCAACTTAATTATCCTGTTATGACTCTAAGGTAGAGTTCACGAATTAATTAATTAAGAACTAAAACGTGTCCTGTACCCTTTTAATTGATTTATCACTACATCATTAGAATGTCTAGATCTGATTGCTGAATATACACGGTAAAACAGTTATTAACTATTTAACACTTACAAGTTGGAATTATCCGGCACGTTTTGAGTAATGTCAACTGTTAATTGGAGTGATGTGTCTACTTCAGGGTGCGTCGCTCCCACATCATAAGGACTACAGTGACTGCTTATTGTACAGTAAATTTCACGGGGAGATCACCTGCTAAGTTGCCACTAATTGTCAAGTTACGACAAATTTAGGACGAAAAATATATAATTCTGTCATTGGTTTTCCAAGAGGATCACTGATTGACCCAATCAAACGACAAATATAACCTTTCATTATATGTAACAATATAACAATGATCTATATGTTGATACACATTCTATTTCAACTTCAACTTCAATCTCTAATGAATAACATTACTATTGGGAAATGCTGATTAATGTTGTGTGGAAAGAGAATACGTGTATGCATTGTAATTAAATGAATATCACACGTGTTCAACAATGGCGCCCTAAATGACATCGATGACGGGAATGATGACGTCACTTTATAATATATGCACCATTTGATATAGCGCCCTATCTAGCTAGAATAAGCTACTCTAAAGCGCTTTACAGTACATAGATAAACGATTTCTACAATCAATACAATTAGCATATACATTAATCAATACATTTTTTTGACGAATTCGCAGGAGCTGCTTTATCAGGCGCTAACTACTTGTCCTATGCCACCAGGCTAATATCTTCCTAAGTGCGTATGCCTGGGTGTGTGCTTGAGATGTATTGTGTACTTTTATAGAGTGAAAGATATTTTGAACCAATTCTTTATACGCTTTTTTAATATCTCTATTATGGTACCCCGTAGTATGCTGAATGGCTGGAACAGCCTACATGAATAATCTTTAGATTCGCCCGTGATATAGGCCTAGTGTCATTAGCCACTCCGATCTTTTTATAATATTTTGACGGCTGTTGCCAATTTACGAATGATGTTTACTGTTTTGACAACAATAAACACAGATTTAGGAAGAGAGACGTCGTCAAGGAGACAAAAAAGGAAAAACAATACAAACTGATTGTATTCTTCACCATGGCCAGTGTCCCTTAAATAAAGAGCAAAGAAGAACTTTCCTTATTTATTTAATTAAAGTTATTGGATACAAAAGGCTTGCACGTCATCTAGGATGTCTGAAGGAGTTTAACTCTGTGTGAACTATTTAGAGACAAAACATACGTGGTTTCTCGCCACACACAGACTGGCTCGTAGTCTAGTATGTCTGAAGGACTTAAATTCTCTAGGACCTATTTGGAGACAAAACACACGTGGTTTCTCGCCACACACAGACTGGCTGGTCATCTAGAATGTATGAAGGACTTAAGTCTTTAATTCTCCATGACCTATTTGGAGACAAAAAATGCAATCATGGAACCAAATATTTTTTTTAGACCAATGCCTGGCTTATTTAATGCTTTGTAGTAATAATCTAACCAAAATATAATAAGCATCGATCTATTTGACACGTAATCTTCTTTCAAGGCCGACGGTTATGTTCTATATCTCGGATTTTAATGTTATATTCTGATCTATTTCTGAGAAAAAGTATTCTAACCGATTCTTAGACCCAGATTTATTTATTAGGCTATCAATTCTGCTGCCAAGGGAATTCTCAGAACCTTATTTCAGTTTTTGGTCAGTCACGCATTGTCGTGGTCTCGTTATTAGACTTACTAAATACTTTCCTCATCGATTGGATGTGGTCAGCTATAGTGCGCCAAGGGAAATACAAGCTTCAAACCAGTACGTACTATATGTGGTCTACTAACAAAGGTCGGGTAGGCCTAAATTAATTTATGTTTCCGATAATTTTGAATCATGGGTTAAGTATGTCAACGTACAAAACAATACAGAATGTTTTAACAGGTCCCCGTGAGAATTATCATGAAGTACATACAGGAAAAATTCCTCTGTTATATAGAATATAGAGTTTACAATAATCGAACTCTATCAATATCTTTTAGTTTTTTAGGTGCTTTTAATATGTGTAAAGTCATTTTAGTTTCTTTTTGACGCTTTATGCCAAAACGACCTTCTTGTGTCGAGGGGTCGTTACGCCTCCACAAACAAATAGGTATTCATAATGTACAATCCAATGTTAATTATACATGTATCTACTTTCGTGTCTGCTTCGGCCCGTCTTTGACCTTGACCTTGACATCAAACGTTTTTTTTTATTAGGCTGTTGTTTTGCGTGTGCAAATATCTATCACGTAATGCATGTTTTTCATTTCACCAAAAAAGCCACTGATTTCTGAACGTTCATTGTAGGCAATGGTTCTGTCCCGATAATTTGTCATATATTTATGTGGAAATCATTAAACACGTCCAGGAACTCTAACACAGCTTACCTGTTGACAATAGCAATACTGGGGAGGCTTTTGGAAGAGCGTTGCACGTGCAAAGATTGTTGGTGAATAACAAAAATAGTGAATTATGAAAAGTTCTTGTTACACAACCAATGATTGTTTTTATGTGACGTTTCGATGACCAGTACGGTATGTACTCTGTCACCTTCATCAGACAAATGACCACTGAAGCGCTTACAGCGTAGCCGAATCGACCTCAATTTTGTGTACACAATTTACACCTTTGTGTACATACGCTTCACTGGTCATTTGTCTGATGAAGGTGACAGAGTATATACCGTACATCGCAACGTCACATAGAAACAGNATCCATCCCCTACAGTTTTAAATTAGACTCGACCTGTCTTTGATTGGAAAGGTACAAATGTGACTTTAAGCGTAAATGGGTTAAAACTGTGCCTTATTTCCTTTCATGTTTCACTCCATTATCAAAACATTTCATACGTCAATGAGTCCCATAGATAACAATTAACAGTCATTATTTTAGAGATCTAAATATACATATATCGATTCATTGGACACGATATATCCGCTCTTTCGACGCCAAGTTTACTCATGTTATATAGTGAGGTGTTTTCAAAGAACTCCTGTAGTACAGCTCCACAGGTTGTTGGTTTTCTTCACTCATTTGTTCTTTGTTTGTCATTCACTTCCGGTAACCAGGCCTAAGTGGGTGGTTAGCCGGACGTTCCGTGTCAACAATGATCATACCAGTGGTCATACTATTCCCAATTGAATAATGACTTTTATCACATAATGTACTGTGTTATCACATAATGTACATAATGTACTGTGTTATCACATAATGTACTGTGTTATTTTGGCGTATTAACCTATGTAATATGACCCATCAGCCTTGTGATTGGTTGTGAGTTTTAATTGTTTCAATTATGACGTCACGCCTAGGACAAGTACATGACGTCACAGACTTCCGCACTGGAGTCAAAATTGCGGATTTTTATATATTAAGGTTGCATGAAAATTGTCGTATTTGTCGAAACTCGTTTCATAAATCTCTTATGAAATGGAAACTCATGTAAGATCCTATATTTATAATACGAATACATAGTGTTAATTATTTTTTTTACATTACACATTTTTGATTTGCGAAACGAAAACTCAGGACTATTGGGATCGTTAAAAATTCAAATTGTAACGATCGATATTCGAAATTGTATTGTCATAAAAGGTCTTGGTCTCGTTACTGAATATAAATATATGATCTTATTGCATTGTCGACTCAAAAATACTTTAAGTGTCTCAACATTTTTTTATCCAGTCATCTTATTTGTTGATAGAAATGTTCAACTGTGTACTTCCCGGCTGACGTCGATCTCAGCGGATTTTAACATAGTCTGGGTCCCTGCTGCGATTACTCCGACGAGTCGCTATTCTAAGAATAGCGCAGACTCGTCGGAGCAATCGCAGCAGGGACCCAGACTAATTTTAACAGATTCCCGGAATGTGTAAGAAACATTATCAAGGTTTATCATTCATTAACCTATCTCGGAAAAAGACGTCAAATAAACATGACTCTCGGCGGACTTTAACAGATTCCCAGAAGGTGTTGGAAAACATTATCAAGATTTCTTTGTTATGAATCTATTTCGGAAAAATGGCGCCAAATAAAATTGTAACCAACATGTTTATGGTCCTGTATACGTAACACGAATTGCTATTGGTGACTAACTTAATAAAGAAAGCGCAGTAGGGCTTTACTAAGTTGGGACTGCCCCTGAAAGGCTTAATGTAAGTTTGTTAGCAATAGAAATGTGTGTTAAAGGATCATAACAATATTTGCTAAATTATTTTTTATTTATATTTACATTTTGGTAGGGTAACTATGCTTTATTTAGTTATTTCGAACAGATTTTGAACAGCAAATTAGGTTTTGACAACAATGAAATTGATGACGTCACAATAGAGATCGATGACGTCACAATAGAGATTGATGACGTCACAATAGCAAATGTTGTTATAGTCTCATAACAACAATTGCCTTAGCAATGTATTACAGTGGAAGGATGCAGAGCAAATGTAAATATAACTATGTGAGGTGTTTTTCGGTTCATGATACGTTATATATAGCAAATGGTTTCGTAGAAACAAGGCCAAGTTTCTACGAGTACCAGTTGTGCAAGTAGTAAACGTCACTTGGAACAAATTCGGGAATTTTCCGCATTAATTTGAAATTGACCTCACGCCATTATTGGTGCTTGATGACTGTAACTGTATTACGGAAAAAAGTTTGTTCTTTGTATGAATTTATAAAAATAAAATAAAAATCAAGCAACCTCAATACAAGGTAAAAGAATGTCTTCGAGACAAAAACCTGTGTATTATTTGCAAAGTAAACATATGATTTTAAGTCACGGGACGTCTCGACAAAATAGAGTTTATCAAGAGTGGTTACAACGGAAGCATAAATAATATATGTGAAAGCCACTCACCGTCATATACACGTGGTAGTAGCAATATACCATGACGCCGATAGGAAATATTAGACAAGTGAAGAAGATGACAACATTATAACTGTAATCCTTAGGATTTGATGTATTCCAGACAACGCTGCATGACGTCATCAGTCCCTCGAGTTGATAAGAGTTCCATCCAACAAGAGGAAGCATAGCCCAGAAAAATCCGAGGCCATAACATGCTACAATGGTTAAAGTAGCAGCACGCTTCGTCACCAGAGCAATCTTAAGCGGCAATGCAATGACGATATATCGGTCAACAGATATGGCACACAGGAGGTACAGACTGGTCAGTCCAAGGAAGTACACCATGAAACCCTCGAACACACATCCGGTATGACCCCACAGCCAGCGATGAGCGAAACTAGAAGCAGTCGGGAGTGGCGTAGCTACCACCAACATGGAAAGGTCGCACAAAGCAAGACCCGCAATAAATAGGTTCGTAGGTGACCTTAGAGTCTTGTCTTTGATAAATATCGCTATACCTAAAGAGTTGGTACAAATTCCAACCGCCATCGTAACGATGAGAACGCCTCCAATTATATCGTGTCCAATAGATGGAATGTGCACAACGCCTGGTGACGTCACTGTGGAAGTCAGCGCATCGGATGACGTAGTAGCATTGTCAACAAGACCATCAACGTATGTAGATACCTCCATTTAGACAAAGATTGGAAGTTGCGTTGGTGCTCAGTCTGTTATGCTGGTAGTGATATTCGTTGTATCTCTCCCGTATCATCACATAGTAACTGTTCTGTACTGACAAAATGGTATCGCTATTCTATCAGGAAAAATAAAACGGTGTGAATTAGCTGTATCGTGACGTCCACCTGGTCGACGTTCCGTAGAGTGATTATAGAATGTAACTACCTGTTTGTCTTTATATACGCACTGTCAGCCGCTGTAGCAGTTAAACGGTAACACAGTAATCTCCCTAGGAAACATTTGGAGTAATAAATTCATCCTCGTATATAAATTCATTCTATTTTAGTTAATTTATAACAAAACTGTGAAAAAATAGGCAGGATATTAAATCAGCAGTCAACTTACAAATCTGGTGACCTTTATGATAACAATGCTTTCATAACAGACAGGATTGGCTTTGTACCAGAAGGTAAAAGGTAGGTTAAATACAAAAACAAATACAAGGACGATGATAATCTATGATATCGGTCAAACAAAACAAAAAATATATATTAGCTTAATAACTTATAACCATCATCAGGTTTAGGGCATATTTAAATAATGTTCAACAGATTTACTGTATATAAACTAGGGACGTTATATCGAGGTTTTACTGTATATAATCTAGGGACGTAATTTCAAGGTTTTACTGTTTATAAACTATGGACATTATATCGAAGTATTACTGTATATAAAACATGGACATTATATCGAGTTTCTACTGTATATAAAACATGGATATTATCTTAAGGTTTTACTGTTTTTAAACTAGGGACGTTATATCGAGGTTTTAATGTATGTTAACTAGAGACGTTATATCAAGGTTTTACTGTTATAAACTAGGGACGTTATATCAAGGTTTTACTGTTTATAAACTAGGGACGTTATATCGAGGTTTTAATATATATAAACTAGAGACATTATATCAAGGTTTTTCTGTTTATAAACCAGGGACGTTATATCGAGGTTTTAATGTATATAAACTAGAGACGTTATATCAAGGTTTTACTGTTTATAAACTTGTGACGTTATATCAAGGCACGTTATATCGAGGTTTTACTGTATATCAAAGAGAAATATGATATCGAAGTGTTACTGTATATAAAAGAAAGACATTATATCGAGGCTTTACTGTATATAAAATATGGACATTATATCGAGGTTTTACTGTTTATAAACTAGGGACGTTATATCGAGGTTTTACTGTTTATAAACTAGGGACGTTATATCGATGCTTTTCTGTATATAAACTAGGGACGTTATATCGATGCTTTTCTGTTTATAAACTAGGGACGTTATATCGAGGTTTTAATGTATATAAACTAGAGACGTTATATCAAGGTTTTACTGTTTATAAACTTGTGACGTTATATCAAGGCACGTTATATCGAGGTTTTACTGTATATCCAAGAGAAATATGATATCGAAGTTTTACTGTATATAAAAGAAAGACATTATATCGAGGCTTTACTGTATATAAAATATGGACATTATATCGAGGTCTTATTGTTTATAAACTAGGTACGTTATATCGTGGTTTTACTGTATATAAACTAGGGACGTTATATCGAGGTCATACTGTATATAAAACATGGACATTATATCAAGGTTTTACTGTTTATATAAACAAGGGACGTTATAATGTCCATGTTTTATGAACAGTAAAACCTTGATACAGTGTATAATGTCCATGTTTTATGTACAGTAATACCTCGATATAATGTCCATGTTTTATATACAGTAAAACCTTGATATAACGTCCCTAGTTTATAAATAGTGAAACATCGATATAATGTCCCTATTTTATAAATAGTAAAACCTTGATATAATGTCCATGTTTTATATACAGTAAAACCTCGATATAATGTCCATGTTTTATAAACAGTAAAACCTCGATATAATGTCCATGTTTTATAAACAGTAACACCTCGATATAATGTCCCTAGTTTATAAATATTAAAACCTTGATATAATGTCCATGTTTTATAAACAGTAAAACCTCGATATAATGTCCATGTTTTATATACAGTAAAAACTCCATATAATATCCATCTTTTATATACAGTAAAACCTCGATATAATGTCCACGGCTCTAGTGATCGAGCTTTAGAGAAATCTCTCTGTAGTAGAGTTAGTAACACGTGTCTTGATAGTTACCTCTCTGAGACATACTCCCTCTCCTGTAAGTAACACGTGACTAGATAGTTACCACTCCGAGCCTTACTCCCTCTCCTGTAAGTAACACGTGACTAGATAGTTACCACTCCGAGCCATACTCCCTCTCCTGTAAGTAACATGTGACCAGATATTTACAACTCCGAGACATACTCCCTCTCCTGTAAGTAACACGTGACTAGATAGTTACCCCTCCGAGCCATACTCCCTCTCCTGTAAGTAACATGTGACCAGATATTTACCACTCCGAGACATACTCCCTCTCCTGTAAGTAACACGTGACCAGATATTTACCACTCCGAGACATACTCCCTCTCCTGTAAGAAACACGTGTCTAGATAGTTACCACTCCGAGACAAACTCCCTCTCCTGTAAGTAACACGTACGTGACTGGATAGTTTCCACTCCGAGACATACTCCCTCTCCTGTAAGTAACAAGTGACGTGATAGTTACCACTCCAAGACAAACTCCCTCTCCTGTAAGTAACATATGTCTAGATAGTTACCACTCCGAGACATACTCCCTCTCCTGTAAGTAACACGTGTCTAGATAGTTACCACTCCAAGACAAACTCCCTCTCCTGTAAGTAACAAGTGACTTGATAGTTACCACTTCGAGACAAACTCCCTCTCCTGTAAGTAACATGTGTCTAGATAGTTACCACTCTGAGACATACTCCCTCTCCTGTAAGTAACACGTGTCTAGATAGTTACTACTCCGAGACATACTCCCTCTCCTGTAAGTAACAAGTGACTTGATAGTTACCACTCCAAGACAAACTCCCTTTCCTGTAAGTAACATGTGACTAGATAGTTATCACTCCGTGACATACTCCCTCTCCTGTAAGTAACACGTGACTAGATAGTTACCACTCCGAAACATATTCCCTCTCCTGTAAGTAACACGTGTCTAGATAGTTACTACTCCGAGACATACTCCCTCTCCTGTAAGTAACACGTGACTAGATAGTTACCACTCCGAGACATACTCCCTCTCCTGTAAGTAACAAGTGACGTGATAGTTACCACTCCAAGACAAACTCCCTCTCCTGTAAGTAACATATGTCTAGATAGTTACCACTCCGAGACATACTCCCTCTCCTGTAAGTAACATGTGACAAGATAGTTACCACTCCGAGACAAACTCTCTCTCCTGTAAGTAACACGTGACTAGATAGTTACCACTCCGAGACATACTCCCTCTCCTGTAAGTAACATGTGACTAGATAGTTACCACTCCGAGACATGCTCCCTCTCCTGTAAGTAACATGTGACAAGATAGTTACCACTCCAAGACATACTCCCTCTCCTGTAAGTAACACGTGACTAGATAGTTACCACTCCAAGACAAACTCCCTCTCCTGGAAAAAGACAGTGTTGTTTCTAGTTTGTCACACTGCTCTCTCAGTGGTAAAGAACTTCAATACTAGTATTAGCATTGCATGTTGTAAAATAATCAGGTTTTAGGTAAGAAAGACGCATTGTTACCATAATGTCTATATAACAAGGTAATTTATTTTGATCACATTATTGGGTGCAACCATCTTGAAAATGGGAAGTGCAAACATTTCAGTAAATGGGATCAGTGTGACATTTCACGACGAAGTGGTAATTATACCTTAGTGAAGTTAAAAAAACACTTATAACAGTTCGTCAGAACGTCATAACTGGCGAGAAATAAAAACGATATTTCAGTGATGAAGGAAACGAGTCGTCTTCCCTTGACACATGCACATCTCCCACTCCAAAGCGCTGTACAGTACAATATATACAATTAGTACAATTAGCATATACATTTATCAATACAGTTTTGAGGAATTCGCATGCGCTAACTACTAGTCTTATGCCATCTGGCTAATACCTCCCTATGTGTGTACATGTCTGCGTGTGTGCTGTAGATGTATTGTGTTTGACGCTTCATACGTATACCTTTGTATAACCAGGGACGTATAGACCTACTAATAAACAGTCCCAATCAGGGCTAACCGTTATCAAAACACTCCCATCTCGGCGAGATTGGTGACATGATTTTAACGCTAGTGCGCAAGCGCGGGCTGATCGAGAGGGGCTCTCGATGACTTCGCGGTTCGGTGAACAAACACAAAAAAAGCGACGTGCTATAGAATCTGGACTTGGGCAGAGTTGCCAATCCCCTCTATATACTGTCCCTGGTATGACAGACCACAGGTGCTCGGGTTCTGGAATATATGTGATATAATCGCACCCACTAGATATCGCACCCCCTTATACTAATAGATTATATCACATATATTCCAGAACCCGAGCACCTGTGGTCATGGCAACTTTTTTTTAATCAAAAGTTCAAGTCATATATGTAAGTCTAATATTACCACAGAGGTGCAATAATTATAAACAGCTATCGTAAGATCGCTAAAGGTCAACAATTCAACACAGCGTGTGGTAACATTTCAAGACGATTAATAAATCAAGTACACCTGTACGCACGTTTAAGGGGCATTATAAACATTCGGAATACCTCGTCCCGATTACAGTTCATTCCATCCGAATCGGCCGAGGAGTTCCGAGTGGTTTCAAGGGTTGACATCGACTTTCGGTAAAAATGTAACCCCCATAATGATCATCATATACGTGTTATATATATACAAATAAACAGTCGGAAGAATCTTCTAGAAGAAATGAAAGTACTAAAGACTCGTTGTTGAGAATTTTTCTTTTTATGTATATATAATAGATAATAAATAAATAAGTCCGTGTAGGGAAAATATAGAATGATTTTTTCTTCTTTATATATATATATATATATATATATATATAGAAGATAATAAATAAATAAGTCCTTGCAAAGGAAAATAAAGAATAAAAACATAAATATTTCAGATCGTCCGCTAGGCCTTCAGGAAGAAGCCCCTAGAAGGCGGAAAGGCCTAGCGGACGATCTGAAAGATTTATGTTTTTATTCTATATATTTATATATATTGATATTCGTATATTGTCATCATTTGGGTGGAATTTTTACCGAAAGTCGATCTAAACCCATCAAACATGTAAAATTACTCTGAACACCTTAGTTTCGGTCCAAATAAATATAGCTGTAACAAATTCTCAGGTCCCTAGCTGTGGCACGTTCGTCTGACTCAGCAAAAGTAAGATACCTACTTGTTTGTTGACGACTCCAAAATCTGCAGATTTATTTAAAAGATTTTGTCATAATACGACTATACAGATGACCACGAAGAGTCACACATGATTACCAACGATTTAGCACGAGAATGCACGCACGTGACGCCTCACGTCATTAGGTACGACCTTTACATAGGAATTGAACCTAGTAAAACTGAAAACATTCAAAACTTGAAAGGACTGCCCCCAGACACCGAATAACATCAACACTTTCTGCAGACAAATTATAGTACGTACTACATGTGTTTGTTCCATTCAGAGCTTTCAAACGTTGAAACGAGAACACGCTTTGCAGACTCTAGTTATCCAACAAAACTAAACAATCACCAAAAATACGAATTGCAGGCTCCAGGAAAGAATAAGCCTGCTGTATTCCATACAGGTTGTGAGAGGCGAGTTATGTGGGACCATCTGCAGAGTCGGGTGGCTTTCTTCTATGTAAGCTACTTAGAGAACATTGGGAGACTGTTATTGATCTGCTTTCCCACCCCCACTGCAGCTCTTGGAATCTATTTTTCTTTCCTCTCCAATCAATTCCTTCCTTTCGGAGGTCTCTCGCTAGGCACCCGTCTTCACCAACCTCAGCTATAGCCGCTGTGAGAATTACCTGAACTGAGCAAGATCGGGTTATCTCAGTCTCGGGATAAGATTCTGTAACATCCCAACCTCGGCTTACGCCTCGGTTGGGATTTTGTTACAGAATCTTAACCTCTCGACAGAGATCTCGCTCTCGCTCAGTAACAGGTAATAGAGTTTATTAACCATGCTACAATGACGTGTTCTTACACATCTCTTTCTTATCGACGACGAAGCAGGCGATTTGATGAAACTGTTTCAATCGACAAAAGATATATATTTTTATAAGTCTAGTTGGTCGTTGGATCTTAATTGTTTTATGCTTACCTTCTTCGCATTTTTTATATATGTGACACCCTTAGGATAGGTACGATGCCAGCAGTCTCCGTAACTAAGTAACAAATACTACCTTGATTGCAAAGAATAATTGTGACAAACATTTTCATTAAGCTAAGGGAAAATGTTACAACTCGCCATAGCATCAATTCCACGAAACTCCCCACAGCCTAGCTACCCTGATAAGGCAAGCATATGTTTTCTCTCGTTTATTGCTCAATTAATTTGATAATTTATTTTGACAAAAAAACATACAATGAAATACATAAGCACGACGTTAAAACAGGCATGGCACAATTTCGTATTAATTCGTGAAGATTTTTATTGCAGAAACACATGCTTTGGCATCAATGAATCAATAAATAGTAATACTTTATATGACCATCATTGAAATGTAATATCAAACTATTGTGTACCTTTGAGTATGGGGATTTAAAAGTATAGGAATTGAGTACGATACAGATTTGTCCAAAAGGTGCACCATAATTATTACATCAATAAAGTATTGAGCTAGCATTCCACAGTTTAATATATTTAAAAAGATTTAGAGAAGAACTCTGTCTAATAATATCTGAAGCAGTGGTACCCTTTACCGTCATTAAAAAATCTGTTTCAATTCGATCAAATTTGAACAATTGTAAGTGATCAATTCACCAATGAGCACAAAAGCTATGCTTGAGCATGAGAACGGTTTCATGAATATGGGCCCAGGTCTTCATTGGATTATGAGCAGTTATTTAAAAATTATCTCCCTTGTCATATAGTCTCTTTACATCAAATTCGTGTTTCAGTATTGAGAGTTTCAACAACAAAGAAATAACAATTTTAATTGTAAGTACAAAAGTTTATTTGTAAAAATATCACATTTTATGCATAATATTTTAATGTAAATATACATTTTTAAAGTGAATATATGATATGTTTTCCTTGTGGAATGCATTAACGCTTTTTCTTTAATGGGAGATTGAAAGAAATCAGCACTAATTAGGATATACAATTCCCTTTCATATACTTAATTGTGAACAAACATCTAATTTACATATGCATAATCCTCATACATATTCATGAACACACATTTACATAAACTTGCCTCTTCTTCTGTAAGTGTCCTCCAAAAAATCATGAAAATTCCACAAAAAAAAATAAAAATATATGTGATTTTAATATTTCCATGAAAAATTCCTTTACATACATTTTTGCAACTAAAATTGACAATCTGAAATCGCATATCATTATCATATTATATATATTTCTTTAAGAGTTAAAGGTGTGAATTTGTTTTCAAAAGAAATGTTCTTGGACACTCAAATATTTGACCTAAATTTATTTTAACATCCATGTTTCTCACCCTCTTTTGAAGACAACTTTTCAATGTCATCAAATCTTCAAAAACTAAAAACTTTGTCACGTTGCCACAAAGCTAGGATATAAAGCCCAAATTTAATTTTAAATGTATACAAAACCTTTTTCATCAGTCCCCTTATGTTATTTTCCTGGTTTAAAAAAAAAACCTTTCTGGGCACTTGTTATGTCAAATATGATTCTCTTTTTCAAAAATGTCATTAGTTTCACATAAAATGAATTTCCACTTCGAGACAGCAAAGTCTAAACATCGGCATTGAGTCAAATCAATGTATAACAATGCACGCTTCTCACATATCACTCTAATGTGTCCCATAAAATAACGATAAATTCTGTAAATACTATACATCATGTATAAGCAAATATTTTGTAAGAAAAAATGATCTATAAGCAAACATGTTGAAAGTAAAACGTAGACATAATTCCTATTCTTTATAAATCAAAGTTACAAAAACTTTTATATATTTCGAATATCCTCTTTAATAGCAACTATTTTATAGGGCCAAACTTTCCTCGTCATATTTTGACGACAAATTATGTATAATGATTACTAAACTTGGATTTTAAGATAAAGATTTGATAAGGATCTGTGAGGATTAAAAAGGATCCCATGTATGTACATCACACAGGATGGCAAAAAGAGAAAGTAACAAAAAATTTACACTAAAAAATATTTGGGCTGAAATTTTGATTCAGTAAATTTAGAGCTCATAAGAGATTTAACCACCGAGATTCAACGAAAGTCCAGTAAATGATTTAGCTTCACAAGTTGGTTCAAAATTTAACTCTATATGCATATATACCTATGGAGTTCATTGTCCTTCATTCGTACAAAATAACTTTTATATCATATAGGCCTTTTTATTAACACGCTCTCTCACTCACACGGTCCGTCTCTATCTTTGTTTCTCTCCATCTATGTGGCAAGTTATCCAACTGCATATAGCATACAGTAATATATTCAAATAAGTCATGCTGGAAAGATTCAATATTTTCTCTAATATGAATTTTACCACACAAGCCCCTCCCCCCCCCCTCCTCCCTCTCCAAATTATCTCCCTTGCCTTGGGAGCTTATTCATATGGACACCGATCTTGTAAAAAAACATTTTTATGCCAAAATTCATTACAACAACGCGCCATTTCAACTTGAAAGAGTTTATATATAGAGAGATCCATGTTTTGATAGGCGTCATCATTTTTTTGTAACGTGAAGACAATTTGATTGGTTCCTATGGTTACCGGCCATCAATGCAGGGTATGTGGCGGTACTAAGTATGCAGTCTTCCATGCTTTTTAAGGCCCTTCATATTCCAAATTCTCAGCAGTGCTGCACATCTACAAAGCCAAAGCAGGTCATTTAAGATGGATATAATTATAAACCATTCACAAGAGTCTGTGTATAAAATTTCACAATTGTTTGGGACTTAAAAATAAAAATAAGGACTACTTTTTTTACTGAGCTTCAAAGTCACTTATACTTCGTAATATATGACTTCCTGCATGATGTTATTCTGCTTCTATTTGTAATTTAATTAATTCTAAGTCATTTATACAAATCTTGTAGGGATGTGTGAAAGGAGAAACAAATTTATTATTGAAGTTTTAATTTCTACACAAACAATGTACATATTAAATGTGTCGCAACATTTCAAGGCCGACATGTAAGATCTGCTGTTTCCCCGTGCCTGCGGAGAGGACTGAATACCTCTGACAGACTGTGAGGCAGCAACAGATAATCCCAAGCTGCTACGGCTCTTGTTAGCACAATGTGAGATGAATAAGGGTTTTGAAGCAAATCATTGATGTTCTAAGTGATATACCCAACATTTAGATGTCATGTTTCAGACAATACTTTTGTAAAACTGCTGCTCATATTAAGTTTAAATGTGATATACTGTTCTCAACAAGAGAACACTTTTAGTCTTTTTTCTTTTTTCTTTTCTTCCCCTTTATCAAATAATGAATAAATATGCATAGTTTCATTGAAATAACTTTGTTTAGAGACAGTTACTTTGGTATAATGTTCCGAGTACACGTACCATTTACAGGTTGTGGTTATCATAGCCCATGTCAGAGCTGTGTTTGGACTCGACGGGCTGGAACATGTCCCCTTCGTATCCTTGGTTTGAATACACCGTAGAATATACGTCTACACCTGAGGATAAAAAAACGCACATCACAAATTATTCCTACGTTTGTCTGGACACACACAGCACATCACAAATTATTCCTACGTTTGTCTGGACACAAACAGCAAATCACAAATTATTCCTACGTTTATCTGGACACAAACAGCAAATCACAAATTATTCCTACGTTTGCCTGGACACAAACAGCATATCACAAATTATTCCTACGTTTGTCTTGACACAAACAGCAAATCACAAATTATTCCTACGTTTGCCTGGACACAAACAGCATATCACAAATTATTCCTACGTTTATCTGGACACAAACAGCAAATCACAAATTATTTCTACGTTTGTCTTGACACAAACAGCATATCACAAATTATTCCTACGTTTGTCTGGACACAAACAGCAAATCACAAATTATTCCTACGTTTGTTTGCTAAATTATATTCATAAGGAAGAAATCAACATCTAGGCCTGATTCAACCTTTTTTTGAAACATTTCAAAATGCTGGTTTCGAGATATATCTTAAAACTTTCTGGTCAATGGACTATCATTTGGAAGACCCTAAATCTGCAGGGTCAAAGCTAAATTCAGGTATTTTTGAAATTACACAATGAAATATTTGCATTGATTGGTCACTACAATAAGTTTATCAGGTGGTCCAAGAGTTTTATTCTCAACTTCTCGTACATATATACAACGTTCCTGATGAAATTTTGGTAAAAACATTTTTTTTCGGCGTGAATTTTTCTCAAATTTAGCCGAAATATGTATACACAAATCTATTTTCACAATAAGACAAAAATATATCTGTATGACATGAATGCCCCGTCACCATGTGAAATTGTTTTCAGTGTTTGATGTTTTATAAATAGTTACAACCACTTTGATCAAGGAACGGGACGGACATGGGCAACACTTTAATTATGCCCCCCCCCCATTTTATGGCAGGGCATAAAAATACAAAAGGGAACAAAATGTCTACTAAGGTTGTTTGTTGTACATGACATATCAGTGGTAATCAAGGGTTTATGTGTGTGCGTGTGTGTCTGTCTGGACTATTTAATTACCAACAACTTACGTTCTTCACCTAGGTGTTGAGCTTTGTCTGTCTCATCACCGTTTTTAAGGTAACAGAGAAGGGCCAGTTTCCTGATGGGGATAAAAATGAGAAGTGCTGTGGCATTAATGCAGTTTCCAAGTGCAACTGCGGGATCCCGGAACGGTGGACCTGCATTGGTGGAAACGATCATCCAGACGAGGAAACAGCCTGCTGTGCACACGCTGGACACAAAGATCCAGCGAGATTCGTAATAATTACTGTCACTGTCCCAGGCCAGGGAGGCCACAATCCCCGTCACGATCACCAGGAACATGACGAAAATCATAGACATGACAAGAGCACGGTCATACAGGTCATGTGGGTCGCACCATGCCCAGTCGTTCATCACCATTCCCTCCGTGTAGAAACTGGCCGTGGGGCGTACAAGGATTAGCCACATAATTGGTATGATAGCCTCAATGGCCACAATCCCGAGTGCCACCAAGAAAAGCGAGCACGCACTGGTGAGTCCCTTATATTTGCGGACACTGTATTCCATATCACTGTAGCGCCAGTTGTCCAGGGCTTTCACAAGTAAAGCCGCAAACACAATGGTGTAAACCACGCCCATCATAAAGCGTCTCGCTCCACAGGTGGCATCAGACGCAGGCAGGAAGAAGGCGAAGTTGATGGCATAGATACCAATAACACCAAGCAGTACCATGAAGCCGAGAATTGTGGTGCCACCTCGAACTGGATAGGCCACAAGGAAATACAGGAACAACAGTACTGCCACCAGTAGACCCGCACTGGTAAGCACTCCGACCGCGATCGCCCAGATAGGCCAAGTATACACCTGGTCAAATACTGTCTGTCCAAAATCGTTGGTTCGCTCATTGTAGAAGAAGTAGTTTCGTGGCTCTGTGAAGCGTGTGTCTGTTTCGTTTGAAATTAAGGCTTGAGGTGTGTTCACAAGGTCACAGTCACAAATGACGCCAGGTGGACATTTGGATGTGAAACCTTCTCCTCTTTGGTGGTCGTAACCGTCAAAGTTTACTATACTGCCTGTGGATGATCCGACCTGTAAGGAGATGTAAAACTTGAGTATAGTTGAAATTAATAGACCATTAAATCAGCTTTCCGAGCCAATACAAATTTGATGCACCAACATTTATATATAAACACTAAATAATATTTCCTATTATAATTGCTTTGACACTTTAATTTCAATATTTTTAATTAATAATTATAAAAAGGATTAAATATTATAACCAATATCTACTTTGACATATTGGAATAATAGTTTCTCAATGCAAGTGTGCCTCCAAAACAATAAGTTAGACATGAATGTTATGGACAATTCAAAATCATGAAGTATTAACTCTACTCTTAAATACAAAAAAAATGCCTGTATCATATAAGTTGTATGTTCTAGCTCATCACCTTTGGAAATTTGTGGAAAATTTACGCTCTCTCTAACTGTCCAATGTCCATAAAATAAGGCCGTCACAATACGCCTGGAGTGAATCATGATATATCGCAATAGATCAATCATACATGCAAACAGGAATGAGAAAATACTCTAGCTTACATAGGTGCATGGAGTAATTAAACTCTATGCTACACGCAGGTATGGGGGGAGATAACTCTATGCTACACACAGGTATGGTAAAAAACTCTATGCTACACACAGGTAGGGGGGGGGAGATAACTCTATGCTACACACAGGTATGGGAGATAACTCTATGGTACACACAGGTATGGGAGAAATAGATAAACCTACCAGATGGTACTTGTATCCTGTTCCGTCATTCATGAATGTGTAGATATTGTAGCCAGTATCAACAAAACGCTGGCTGTTGAAACGAAGGTCAAAAGTATCGGCTGGTTCAAGGTTAAGGTTATTATGCATATCCCAGTCTGTGCCAAGGATTCCGGCGAGTAACCGGTCCCAGTTATCCACATTGGAGAAACAGTCGGAAAATGTTGAAGCAAGATCACAGGCACCAGTGCGGACAGTATTTAACCCATTAACAAGAGAGTATGTGGCAGCAATGGTATGCAAGATGTAGGCATTGCTGGACAGAACCATGTCATTAGTGATTACCTCCCCTTTGTTACAGAGGCTGGTAAACTTTGTGGCAGGTGACAGAGCGTCCGTTAGTTGACACTGATGCATCGCCTGGTAAAATTCCTCAAACCAATCGGTAGGAATATTCTTACGGTTGGTGTAAGTGATTTTTTTCATGTATTCTATAAAGTTAAGCACAACAGCACTGCGTATGTCAATGGTGATCAATCCGTGAAGCTTACTCTCAATGCCCACTGGGATCTCGGCGGATCGTCCCCACGTATCGGTACCAATCCACACGAATCGGTCCACCAAGTTCAGCTCCTTAGCTGCGGCCATAACTACATCAGGATAAAGGGTGAGGAGAACGACGACATTGGCTCCGGCATTCGTTGTAAGTTCTTGAACAGCTGCTTTAGCATCCTCCATGCTGGCCGAGACATCGATCCCTACAGAGTTAGAGACACAAACACCGTTAGTCCTGGTGTTCTTCTGAAGCTGCTCGAGACCTGATATGCCATAAGGTTCCTTCGTATACACAACAGAGACATATGTCCAGTCATTTTGGGCCAGAATCTTTGCAATAACTCTCATCTGGTAATCATCCGGGGGAATTGTACGTGAAAAGTAAGGAAAATTATTTTGGTCTGACAAGAGCACCGACGTTGCTACACTACTGACAATAGGTATCCTGAGAGGTTTCACCACCCGGTTAGCTGCAACTGTTGATGTTGAGGAGGTGGTCAATATGCCAGCAATGGTGGAATTGTTGACGACACCGTTAGCCCCAAAAGCAGTGTTACAGAACTTTCCTGTAGCTAACAGACTGTAAAGGTCCTGGTCAATCCTGAGAGTATTGGAGCAGTAATCGATCAGAACGCCACGAACGTCGTATGGTTTTGGTGTCAGTTCCTCAAGTGCATAGAAAAACGCCAGACTAACATGCAAGTCGCTGATTTTGAGTGTCCCACATCTGTAAGGGTCTGAACCGGGGTAGTGGCCATTTTGTATCATAAGGATAGTAGCAGCATTGTCATTGGCTGCTGGCTGCCACATGTCGCGTGCCTTGGTATTTCTCACAGTGGGACACTCGGTGCAGGAATCCTGGCGATCGCAGCTGCCGTCCCAGGACGGAACGTAAGTAGGGTTGATGTCCAGATCACCATCAAAGGAATATGTACCAATCTAAAGGAAGAAAAATTACAAAAATTAGCACTCAGTACTTTGTAACAAAAGGCCATGAGCTTAAATCTTAAATGGTCACCTGAGTGGATCTACTGTATATGATTCAAGCTCAGACGGGCTAAGTATCGCCAGTGAAGGGTGTAGTGATGCCCCCCCCCCCCGCCCCTGGGAAACTGGGGCTGGTGAGGGAGAAGAGGGAGTGTGGGGTGGTGAAGGGGAGGAGAGACTGGGCTGGTGAGGGGGAGGAGGGAGTGTGGGGCTGGTGAGGGGGAGGAGGGAATGTCGGGCTGGTGAGGAGGAGGGAGTGTTGGGCTGGTGAGGGGACGGAGGGAGTGTGGGGCTGGTGAGGAGGAGGGAGTGTTGGGCTGGTGAGGGGGAGGAGGGAGTGTGGGGCTGGTGAGATGTGGTGAGTTGTGTTGGTGATTATTGTCTGGTGAGTTGTGTTGGTGATGAGTTTCTGGTGAGTTGTGGTGGTGATTAGTTTCTGGTAAGTTGTGGTGGTGATAAGTGTCTGGTGAGTTGTGGTGGTGATGAGTGTCTGGTGAGTTGTGTTGGTGATTATTGTCTGGTGAGTTGTGTTGGTGATGAGTTTCTGGTGAGTTGTGGTGGTGATTA
>NW_018407050.1:103803-127015 GCF_002113885.1 Mizuhopecten yessoensis | reverse complement strand
GGGGGGGGGGGGGGGTCAGGTATTTCCTCAAGTTTTTTCTGTCAGTCAGTAAACAAATTGATTTGAAACGAATCTGATGACAAAATAGCAATGGTTGACCTATAGATACTATCACTGACCTTGGCTTTGACCTTTAGACCCTGAAATACAAACTTATCAGAGGTTCTCACACCACTTGACCTTTGTATAAACCTTAAAATGGCTTTTAAGAAATGAACTTGTCAGATGCAAGACCATGAATTACAACAGGATGGAACGAAACGGGACTAGAAGGATGGGACAGACGGTAACACCATATCTATGCCCCAATAATAAGACATTTGTTTGGTGACTGAAACCATAAACATTTGTTAGTTTTTCCTTACCTTATCATACGAGTAGCCCTCATCAAAGGCTATCATCTTCTTGTTGAGCGAGTAGATTTGGTAGCCCTTGTTTCCCTCGCGGCGGTCAGTGAACTGGAACTGAGAATTAGTCGGATCACTGAACATCACATCCTTCATGTGACTCATCAACAGGTCATGGCGGTCTTGATTGTTTTGGTATTTCTCGCACACTGTCGTGTAATTAGAACCACAAGTTTCCTTCAAGCTCATATCAATGAGATAAGCTGCAGCAAAGACGGAATTAATCACATGAAGAATTCCCGGATCCTGGATGTAGTCTCGCTGAGCGACGATGTTTTCGGAAATACTAGTACACTGACGGATATGATCACCGTTAGGCACGGTAAGGTAACAGTTCAACATTTCCTCGTAAAACTCTGGGAACCATGGATTTTCTGGATAGTTACCAGGAGATTTAGACCCAAGGTAAATGTCAAAGTCTGAAATGTCGGACGATTCTAAATTGAGAGTCACTGCCCCTTGAACCAACTCTTCGTTCCCAGCAATCGCCTCCATATTGTTGCCCCAGGTTTCTGATCCAACAAAGTGGAATCGTCCATGGGAATTAGGATTCCTGCTGATGCCTTGTACCAGACCAGCAATGTAATCGGTGCTTGCGAATACAACAACAGTGTTTGCATTCGGCTGTTCCAGAAGATAGGTTACAACCTCGTTGGCACTTTCCCTAGTAACGGACCCATTGTCAGGGAATGCAATGGTGTTTGAGACGCAGATCTTGTATTGAGCGGCCATACTTGTGAATGCCTCGGTAGCTAACTCCCCGTAGTTGTCACGTTTAAACACCACCTGGACGTATCGCAGGTTGTACTTGTCAAGAAACTTGATGATGCCCTCCACCTGTTTATCGTCTGTCGGAACAGTGCGCATGAAATACGGGTACCTTACATTGTCCAGAAGCTGGGTACTGGTCGAGGCGTAGCTGATTTGGGGAACTTTCAATGCTTTCAAAATTCTGGCGAGATATATAGAGCTGTCACTGGAGTAGGCCCCAATATACATGTTGATGTTCTCCGGGTTCACATTCTGTGCATTGTGGGTAAGTTTGGTCATGCCGTTGTGGATATTAGAAACAAGATATCCTGTGCGAATTGCACTTTCACACGAGTCCAGTGCAAAACCTCCAAGTTTAACATGCTTCAGAACATTCGCGAACATTCCCGATTTGTCGTTGACCTTGTCTATGGCGTAGTTGAAGGCCTCCAAGAGCTGGAACCCATGGAGAGTCTTCAGGTCGCCGCAGGAGAAGGGCGTTAGATCGCGGACATGGACGTCAAAGATACCTGTAACATTTGGGTAAATTGTAAAGTCATAGACCACAGACATGCCATATGTATGTGTACATAACAGTTTTTGTGATTAAGTGTTTGAATTCAAAAATACTGAGA
Source organism: Mizuhopecten yessoensis (assembly GCF_002113885.1). Lineage (NCBI taxonomy): Eukaryota > Metazoa > Mollusca > Bivalvia > Pectinida > Pectinidae > Mizuhopecten > Mizuhopecten yessoensis. The sequence continues at coordinate 125,223 of NW_018407050.1, read as the reverse complement.
ACTTTTCTGATCAATGATTATTACCATTGGGCACCGTAACTCCATAAGTTCAATAAAGTGCTTGAATTTACATTTATTTACATTAAAGCAAAACTAACAGCTGAGGAAATCCTTGGTGAGGGCTGAGTACTTAAAAACATCCATCAAATGGTTTATGAATTGTTTCAATATGAGATATGTAGAAATATTTATTTTCATTTCAAATATTCAAAGATCTTGATCACAAGACACCCCTCTAACTAAAATAAACAAAAAAAACAATCTGGAAAGAACATTAATTTTGAGGTCCTGAAGACTTTATTTTCTTGAATCAGAGCCAAAGAACATGACCTTATTGTGACCTTGACCAGAAAATACAACCTCCACAAAGTGGTAACCTAAACTAGGCAATGCAACGTTAAAATTGCAGTGACCTTGACCTTCGGCAGAAAACGTGACCTTAACATTACCATATCCATGTAATTACCTCCTAGTAAGATATCGCCGTCCTTGTAGGTAAAGTTAAAGGTGTTGATGTTGTTTATACAGATTGTACAGGGGTCGGAGAAGCAGGCTGAGGCCGTCATCGAGACCTTGCCCTTCACTGTAGGATCTGAAATCTGTAGCGAGGCTCCAGCAATGTCGCCAACCTGCATGTAGATATAGGTCAAGGTCAAATGGATCAGCGACATAGTTCAACGAGACAGAGGTCAACAAGCATATAGGTCTAGTCAAGTCAGCTCAAAGATATATATATTGGTCAATATGATACAGGTCATGAAAGATATTATTAATAAGTACAATAGGAGGCACAGTAGTCTAGTGGTAGGACACCGGGCTCGTGACGGAAGGGTTGCAGGTTTGAGTCACGGCACGGCACTTGTTGTGTCTTTTGAGCAAAATACTTTACTCCGCTTGTTCCAGTCTACTCAGCTGTAAATGCGTACGTGGTTAGGCAGTGCTAGAATTGTAGAATGCTAGCTGTGAGCGCCGAAATGGCAGCACCAGCTGTATGCTCCCTGAGGGAGTTGAGAAAAATATTGGCTGTTTGCAAAGGCCCTATAACCACGGATAATAATTTGTGAACCACTTTGAGACGACCTACAAACCAGGTTGTGATAAAGCGGTATATAAGAAACTCGAAATATTTTTAATATTATCATAAGAGCACTAGATACAGGTTTTAGCTACAAACTGACTGAACTGCTATAGCCTCGGCATAAGTATCATATAATTCAGTAGCAAATTTTGTGACAATAATTCTTTATCTTGTATTTTGTGTCATTTAATATGTTTATGCTTTTTTCCTAGCAGATAGTCTCGATAATTTGAAAATTTTTACTGTTTGCCTTCTATATACTTCTAATAAACAGATATAACAGTGTCTATATATAGGTCAATATTGTGGTGATCAGCGATATATTGGTCATCGAGATATATAGGTCAGTGATATAGGTCAAAGAGACAACATATAAAAAGATAATGAGAAAAGTAAACATAAATATATCTCATCAGATATTTGTTTAAAAAAGAATTTTTGAACAGTTTTCAGTCTTAAATCGCAATACAAATTTTTCATTGCGAACAGTTTTTATATAATATCATTAGCAAAATTTTCGAAGATTTATTTGAAATTAATTTGTTAATTAAATCTTTTATTCCGTACTAATAACTAGCAATCTTACTTAAATATTCCGTTTAAAAATGCAACAAAGTTACATAGGTATATTTCTCACCTTTTTGAGTATTTCCGTTTATACCAGACATTCTTAAATGACCTTAGCTGTTAACAGGACATTAAACAAAAAATAAACTAAACCAATTATACCAGACATCCTTAAATGACCTTAGCTGTTAATATGACGTTTAACAAAAATTAAACCAGACCAATTATACCAGACATCCTTAAATGACCTTAGCTGTTAATAGGACATTAAAAAAAAAATAAACTAAACCAATTATACCAGACATCCTTAAATGACCATAGCTGTTAACAGGACATTAAACAAAAAATAAACTAATCCAATTATACCAGACATCCTTAAATGACCTTAGCTGTTAATAGGACGTTAAACAAAAAATAAACTAAACCAATTATACCAGACATCCTTAAATGACCATAGCTGTTAACAGGACATTAAACAAAAAATAAACTAATCCAATTATACCAGACATCCTTAAATGACCTTAGCTGTTAACAGGACATTAAAAAAAAAATAAACTAAACCAATTATACCAGACATCCTTCAATGACCTTAGCTGTAAATAGGACGTTAAACAAAAAATAAACTAAACCAATTATACCAGACATTGTTAAATGACCTTAGCTGTTAACAGGACATTAAAAAAAAAATAAACTAAACCAATTATACCAGACATCCTTCAATGACCTTAGCTGTTAATATGACGTTAAACAAAAAATAAACTAAACCAATTATACCAGACATCCTTCAATGACCTTAGCTGTAAATAGGACGTTAAACAAAAAATAAACTAAACCAATTATACCAGACATTCTTAAATGACCTTAGCTGTTCATATGACGTTAAACAAAAAATAAACTAAACCAATTATACCAGACATTCTTAAATGACCTTAGCTGTTAATAGGACATTAAACAAAAAATAAAGTAAACCAATTATACCAGACATTCTTAAATGACCTTAGCTGTTAATAGGACATTAAACAAAAAATAAAGTAAACCAATTATACCAGACATTCTTAAATGACCTAAGCGGTTAACAGGACATTAAACAAAAAATAAACTAAACCAGTTATACCAGACATTCTTAAATGACCTTAGCTGTTAATAGGACATTAAACAAAAAATAAAGTAAACCAATTATACCAGACATTCTTAAATGACCTAAGCGGTTAACAGGACATTAAACAAAAAATAAACTAAACCAATTATACCAGACATCCTTAAATGTCCCCATTAGTTTGGGAGCGTGGAGTTTCTAGACACACTGGTTTAGAAGTCCATTTATAATTATCATTATATCAGCATAATTTTGATGAAGCTTAAACATCTTGTGGCATTTTCTTTAGTGACAGATTCTAGCAAGAAAGGAAGAATTTAATGGCATTAAATATACCAAAATAAGATTTGGCAGGAAAAACATTTTACCAGTTTTGTAGTTGCGCCATCGTAGAAGAACAGGTCGAGTCCTGTGTTGCCCTCACGGTCCAAGAATCGAAAGGTACTTCCTGTGGGGTCCACGAATGATATGCCCTCCATCTTCTCCATGAGGGCTTCACTCATATCGTCCATGGTCTTGAACGCGGTACACATTCCATCGTAATCGGGGCCACACTTGTCCTTCAGTAGAGCGTCAAGTCCTGCGGTGAAAGCGTACACCGCGTTGATGGTTGGCACCACGTAGTTGTCCTGGGAGAAGACTGAGCTGTCTGTAACTGGACGCAGTGGGAATGTACAGGGAACCTTGAACCTGTGGAAAAAATACAAATATTAACTGGTTTTCTGATTCTCTGGTTCGTGATATGTTTGTGTTGGTTTAAGTTAAAATCAGGTAGCTTTCCTCACTCCTAAACCAAAAACAGGTACCTGGTAGCTTTCCTTAGCCAAAAACAAGTAGCTTTCCTTAGCCAAATACAGGTAGCTTTCTTTAGCCAAATACAGGTAGCTTTCTTTAGCCAAAAACAAGTAGCTTTCTTTAGCCAAATACTGGTAGATTTCCTTAGCCAAAAGACAGGTAGCTTTCCTTAGCCAAAAGCAATTAGCTTTCCTTAGCCAAAAATGAGTAACTTCTGTTTGCCAGAAAAAATAACTTTCCTTAGCCAAAAATGCCATGTAAATTTCTCAAAATTGAAGAAACAATTACCAAAAGAGGAAAAATAGATATGTATCATAAAATAGAATTCTTAGAGATTTCAAACATGAAGAACAAATGCAAGAACATAATTATTATTAGCTTATCTATTTTTATGTAGGTTTGAATAACGGTTTAACACAGTATTTCTCACTAACATCACATTGCTTGATGTCATTTTTTTGGTTACCAGAATGTGCTCAACATCTTCACCTAGCTGTCTTATCTCATTGGTGTAAAGGTACTTATTTTTGTTTACGAAATTTTGAATACATTTCGAAGTGATGCTGAGAATTTTATTGCATGTAATATTAGAATGTTTTTTTATGAATCAGAAAAAGCAATCATGATACACAAAATTTAATTTTGCATTATTTTATAAATGAAATAGGATTACCTCCCATAGTTCACAGAAATAAAATATTTTTTTCTGGATCTACATTTTGCAGCTATATATATATGTCAATTGTAAGGATTAAAGCCATGGAAAAAATAGAGGCTCTCCAATACAGTGTTTGCGAGACATTTGTTATTTCTAGCGCTAGACGATGTCATATTAATTTTTTTCCGACAATTTAATTTAATTTAAAAAAAAAATGATACAATATACCGATTTGTTGGTATAGTGCATTTGAACTATGAGTACAAGATTCTATTACTCACACTGATGTGCCTGGCATGTCACAAGAGAACAAGGTCATGTAGTACTCCATGAGGAAGGGGTAGTCAATGAACGCCTCCGGAGTGTTTAGAGAAGCCATGTAGTTAAGAAAGCCTGCCACACTTCCAGTTTTGATATTTAACATGAAGGTTTTTCCGCCACTGCCCTCCTGTTCAGCGATACCCATCATTGGCATTGGGAACACATACAGCACATTGGCAGCTGCCACATTGTTTTTGCGCGCCCTAAACATTTCCGTAGAGTCCGCGGCATCGGTCCACATTATAACAACTTGGCTCGTGCTTACTGCGATATTCTGGACAATGTCCGTAGCTGGGGAGGAACTGCTCACCATGAAAGACTGTAGAATACAAAGTCCTTCCTGAGATGCAACAGTCTGGAATGTCGACAGTCCCGATCGACCATAATCAGAATCAGAATAGACAACAGTAAGGAATTTAAAGTTCATCAATTTTACTAATTTTGCCATGGATACCGACAGAGTGACGTCCCCTTCTACAGTTCTGAAGAATGTTGGAAACATTTCTTGATTGTTCAGGGGTTCGCTGGAGGCAAAGGGACTGATAAGTGGCAAATTGAGTGTCATGGCGGCATCTTTCATGTCGAGGACTGCCGCTGTGCTGTCCGTGATCCAAGCCTTGACATTCCTGGCACTCAGCATCTTCGAATATGGGCTGTTAGGCGACTCAGGCAGAAGTCCAGCGTAGAGATTAGACACCAAGTCTTGTGACCGGCCCCTGACATTACAGTGATCAAATAACATTGTTCCTAAGGAAACGCCATTCAGACTCACAGGTGCCATTTTGGAATTGATCTGCTGAAGGGCGTAGGTCACTGCTGAAAAAAACTGTGGACCGTTTGTGCTACTCAACCATCCACAGGCGAAAGGATCGTTCATCGACACTGAGCGAACGCCGAATATTCCTCCGATCTGGATGTCCCCTGGGACAGAAACCATGGCGTTAGAGGTCGCCGATACATAGCTGCACTCCATGCAATTTCCTGGACACTTTGACTCAAAGGTTGAACCAGCTCCTGTGGGGTACTGGATTTGACCGGCAGTCAGGGAAAACAGGCCATCTCTAACACTATAGCTACCAACCTGTAAGTAGAGTATCACAAAATACATAATCAGATAGTCAACCACACAATCTACATTGTAGCACTGCTTTCATCCTGAAATAAAACCGGGGAGCCAACGGGTAAATCTCAAAGTATTTAGGGGTGAACTTTTACATTGTTGTCATTTTGTCATTGTGACAAGTTCAAGCAGGGCAGGAAACTTGTACAATCGGTTTACAATAATTCTATTTGAAAAAAAAAAAAAAAATGCTACCCATTTTCTGCATAAATGAAATGCTGACTTCGTACAATCATGACCTTTTACAAGATACTGTACACTAACAAACGGTGGAGTTTTATGAACTTTGTATGATAATCAATTGACCTATCATAAAGAGAAGCAGAGTTCTATTTTTAGCAATGATGACCTTGATCTCTGAAAGACTGTCTAAGTTAATTTGCTTTTACTAGGGCAACCCACACAGTGTTTTTAATTTGTATGGTCATTCTTCCTTCAGGTAATTGAAATCTCGACAAGATCAACAATGTGAAATTCAATTTTTAGCAATATTATATATTAAGTGGTGAATTTGACCTTTGACTGACCACCCCCAAATCAATAAGGTTCGTTCATCCACTAGAGCCGCACACACAACTGAGCTTTGGTCAATGTGTTCTCAATAGATCTGGACAAGTGATGTGGACAGACAGAGAAACAGACAGCTATATCTGTTCTCCCCTGCATTATTTTTTAGAAGGAATTAAAAAACATTGACAATTGAAAATATTAGATAAGATGAAGTCATTTGGACAAGACAACTTACGTTAGCATATCCACTGCCCTGTCTGTAGTTGAGAATGTTGAATCCATTTGTGCCCTGTCCGTGCTGAATCTTGAAAAGTGTGTTCGACTCTCCAGTGAACGAGATGTTACGAATGTAGTGATTGAGCATGCTCATAGCTGCTGGGTTGGAGCGGAACTGTACGCATATTCCGGTATAGGTGGCACCACAGAAGTACTTGAGAGTCTCGTCAAGTGCCTTAGTGACGGCGTATACGGAGTCGATCATGTACGATAACTGGAATGGATTTTCGTATTTCAGACCATTTGTGATGAGTCCGTTGCCACATTCTGCTGGATAGTCTCCCCTGACCTCTGCATCTATGTAACAGTTGTGGGCATTCTGATACCATTCTTTGAAGCCTGGGACATCGACATCTGAGCGGGGATCTAGGGTGTTGATCCATGTCCGGAAGCCAGAGAGGGGTGTTGCTTGTGGCTCCAGAATGAGGCTGCCATGAGCCATGTCCTCCATCCCAGACACAGAGCTGAGACGACTCCCCCAGTTTGATGTTCCGATGAATAATAGCTTACCAATAAGACCTTTAGCTTTAGCACTGGACAACAAACCCCTGACGTCGGCCTGATGTACAAATAGAATGACGACGGCGGCTGATTGCCTCTCCTGTATCTTGTCAATCACCTGGGCGTAGGTTGTATCCTTTGTTATGGTGTGTGAGGCAGACACGCACACCTTCGCTAGGGCTGTATATTCGCGGAATTTTGCTGCCTGTTCCATGCCATAATCTGAAGATTGGACCGTCTGCACGTAAGACCAGCCCAAATTTGACATAAGATTTAGGAGTGCTACGGCTAGATGGTCTGTTCCTGAACTGGCTCGTGTGAAGAGAGGGAACTCCTCGTAATCTGCGAACATTTCACTACTGGCCACGGTACCGATTTCTGGCAGGATATTTGATCCTAACCCGAGTGAGAAGTCAGATTGACCGTCGACCACAGCCTTGATCGAGTGGGGATCCACCATGTGACCATTTCTGTCCACCACATTATCACGGCCGCCCAGAATGTTGTTTACAAACATCCTTCCTATATTGGGGTGGCCGCAGACATCGGCTATCAGCCCTCCCAGACTGACCCCATTCAAGACCCCGGGGAGTGCAGTCTTTGCTGTGTTGATGGCATAATGGAATGCAACGGCTTCCGCCATTCCAATATCATTTGGCAGGCCGCAGGAAAGTGGATCCATGCCTGCACTATGACCGTTGATCAGGCCGGCGATGACAACATCGCCAGGACGGTAAAGAAACTCTACCATGCCTCGAGGGATCTCGCAGTACATACACCCAGGGGCGGGGCAGGAGGTGGTGGGCAGGGTGGGGAGGGCGGCAGTTCTAGCTACATCGTACAGCTCAATATCCTGAAGGTTGAGAGTTAAGGCTCCAGACACGTAACTTCCCACCTGTAAGATATTTACAGTAAACATTAAAGCTAGCACAGCTAACTATCGGTAAACTATCGAGTCAAATATTTAAATACGATTACAAAACTCTATAGCATCATGAAATCAGTTGACCCTAAAATTCCAATCTGATTTGGAAAAAATCATCAACTAATCTAAAAACAGGTGTTAGTGAGATTATGGAGTTTGATTCTGAATTATCTCCCCTGATCAAAATGCAAAATCCGCACACAGCAAAGTGACTATAATATACAGCCATTGAGCAAAAATAAGGAAAGTTATATGCAATAAATCTACAATAAGTCAAGACCTATAGTAGCAATGTACAAAAGCTTAGACATGTGAGTTAATGTATGCTAACATAACATGCATGTTACTTCAAATGACTAAATTATTGCATGTTAGTTCAAAAAATGCAAAATCTACATATAGCAAAGTGGATATGAAATATAATCTTTAATCAGAACTCAAAATTTGTATGCAATCAATCTTAAATAACGCCTAAGATAGCATTAAACAATTTGAACGCGTATTTTTGAGCATGTCTTCCATAGTGAAATAACGATACACTGTAAAGTTGAGCTTATAATAACTCGTACCTATATTTAAGGCATGTTGAATATTCTGTTGTCAAGTTTAGTAAACTGCTTATCGTGTAACGTTGAATGTAAGCTGCAATTGTCTTGACTTTGTGCTCTAGGACAGTCTTATTTTAAATAAAGAATTAAAACAACTGCTTCTTACCTCAACAAAGGAGTATCCAGCACCATTTTTCTTGTTGTAGTTGTAAATACTGAAATCTTGTACAGAGCTGTCTCCATTTCTGTCGAAATTGACCGTCTGTCCCACAAGAGATGGGATACCTTCCAAGCTGGAGAACTGTTTAAACAAAACAGGTCATATTTCAATTCATGTCACAACAATTGAGATCAACGGTGAACCTAAACCCATTCAATATAATCTGACCACTGATCAGTGAAAATTGACCACTCTATAAGTGATAAAAATAATTGACATTTATGTAATGAGACTGAATTCCAACATATGGATTTTCGATAACAAAAAAATCCATAAACTGGTACCTGACACTAATTGCAAGTAATTGATATTTAAATATTGGTGAAATGTCAATCCATTTAACATAATTGAATGACAAAAAAAATATATTGTGGATTAATGTATGAGTCAGATATAAAATCATTTACCTGGAAATTGACGCCCCGCAGGTAGTTGAAGAAATCGCTGCTAGTGAGGGATTGTAGAGATGAGCAGAATGTTGGGGTTGAACCACATCGGGCATTCTGAGCCACACGCAGGGCGGAGGCATAGGCAAACACCGCCTTAACGGTCGTCTCTACAAATGGTACCTGCTTGTAGGCAGCCCGTTTTTGGGCTAAACTGAGGCTAGGACACAGATTTAGGCTATTGTAGGGCGCATAGTTGACGCCACTCAGACGACAGTTATACGTAGTCATATACCAGTCCTTGTACCAGGGGTTCTCCGAAGGCGGATTGTTCTCGTCAAGGCCAAGGAAATAATCGCTAAACTCTGTAACAGCCACTGTTTTCCGTCCTACAAGAATGGCTCCCCTGGCCATCGTTGATGCATAGTTTTCCATTAGGTTCATATCGGTCAACATCCACTGCATTTGTCCACTGTTAGCTACACCTTGCAGAGCATTGAAAAACTTCAGGGAAAAATCAGCGGAGCCAAAAAATACTCCAGCACTGACATCGTAGTTTGAAATGCCACCCAATCGCTGTTGAATGTCTGTTACTGACCCAGAGGCTGGGACGGAAATCGCCTTGGCAATACAGATGGATTTTTTTAATGCCATGCGCATGAAGGTATCGTAGCTGTCCATTCCAAAGACGCTGTCGGAATACACCACTACCACCTTCTTCCACGACAACCTTTCCAGGGCAGCAAGCATAGCCTGTGGAGACAGAGGTCAAAAGGTCACATTTAAAATTTGAAGAAAAAACACCTGATGATAACAATGCAATAAGATAATATTCCCCTAAAAAACAGCCATACAAGAACACGACAATTACAAAACATCAGTTCTTATTTCATCCCACCACAAATAACATATAAGAACTGCAACAAATCACACTAAGAACAGACATGGTCGACGACACACAATCAGTGATGCAAAATGGGGCAATGACGATATCTTCTGAGCAACATCTAGGTGATCGGATATCAATATTGTATTTTTCGTAGAAGCAAAACTTCACCTGCAGTAATTTGCAATTGAGGGGTGTTGATGAAAGTGTAAACTACCTAGTACCTTGTTCTTATAAACAGGCATTTTGCTATCATTGGATATGTTGCAAACTCTAACCGCATGGCCTAAACTGATCTTGGCATATAACACTTGATCGTACACAATATCAGCCAAATTCAACACTACCATACAATATTTACATTTGCATGGCATTGTCACTATATAGCCTCTTTGAGAGCTGTGTCGTTGATGGGACTTTAATTACCATGCCGCACGAGACACAATTCTTAGCGTATTAATTACAACACTGACCGGAACTACAATATCCAATGTAAATAAACATGACGACTGCTGAAATATCGCTGGGCATTGTGAGATTTGATAATGTCATTGTAACTTTATGTGCAAAATTAAAATTAAAATAAAAAACACTTTTATTACAACGAAAACAAAACCAAGGTCTGCAATATCGTACAAAATGCACATCGGTTGAAAACACCAATGCCGGCAATGGAAACAATTTTAACGCTCATGCAATTTATCAGAAATATCGTCTGTTACACTGCACTGATCAACAGGGGTTCGTTATAAATGTCTGAAATACACATATTCTATAGACCTACTGACACATATGTTACAGACCTACTGATGAGTCACAGCACACATAAACATTCGTCATTTCAGACATTTGTAACGAACCTGTGCTCCGTCGCTAGATCACTCACTTCAAACGCTATCAGTTTCACGCGTCTCGGATCCACGGTTCCTCAGTTTCAGACGACATGTCAAATAACGATGCTGTTATAGAATCTACCGATTGTTGTCGGGTTCCCATACAATCAACAAATACATTCACGCCTGGATTCTTCACAAAACGAGCAAAGAGAAAAGTTCGAATTAACTTCCAAAAATAACTCCCTCGTGGAGGTCAAGGTCCCATTCACGGTGTTCACTGTATTTATCCATGCGCGAAATTTGTTCCGGGGGAAAATCGAAACAATTTCAAATCTAACTTTCAGCTCAGATTTCTATTGAAAAACTGGAATCACCCTATAACCATATCATACGCAATTGTATTGATACTAAATTGTGGAATAAATTTGAAGTGTTTGTTAAAATGTCAAAGTACTACTTTGTTTGCCAATCAGCACGCGACAATACGCTGTTCAAACTATTGAACGAAATTATGTGGACTGATCGATAAGGCGGTCATTTTTAATTTTAATTATGAATTATAAGTTAAAAAAGAACATAAGAGGCAGAGAAAACGTAAATATAAGTATTGAACTGTTTTTGTATGATATTTATGATCTATTTGAATGACACAGCTTTGCAAGCAAACAAATCATAATGCGAGCGCGCATTATGGTTTGTTTGCTTGCAAAGCTGTGTCATTCAAATAGATCATAAATATCATACAAAAACAGTTCAATGCTTAATTATTTTACAATTTGGCGAAGTACATGATTTCATACAGACCTCTGCCAGGGAGGTGGATGTAGGAGAGGTCCTCATGAAGTAGGGATAGTGTATCTTGTCACTCAATTTGGTGGACATTGCCCGCGGAGACAAGACAGAGGCTGGAATCTTGGCGGTCAGTTCCGCTACTGGCTTGGAGGTCCAACTGGACAGTGGTCCGAGCATGCCTATGGAAACAAAAAGAAATAAAAATGTGATGTAGGTAAACAATATTTTGATAAACTCTGAAATAAAGTTATTGAAATGACAGCATTCATAGACACACAAGACTGTCACTGGGGCTTTGATATATTTGTTACCCATGGTGAACAAAGGGCTGTAACTCTGTATATTAGTGGGACAGGTGGCCAACTGTGAACACATGCTCCTCTGCCACCCACGAGGATCTGACATACAAAAAGGTGACACCCTAGAGGTACCGACATACAAAATGGTGACACCCTAGAGGTACCGACATACAAAATGGTGACATCCTAGAAGTACCGACATACAAAATGGTGACACCCTAGAGGTACCGACATACAAAATGGTGACACCCTAGAGGTACCGACATACAAAATGGTGACACCCTAGAGGTACCGACATACAAAATGGTGACACCCTAGAGGTACCGACATACAAAATGGTGACACCCTAGAGGTACTGACATACAAAATGGTGACACCCTTGAGGTACTGACACACAGAATGGCTACAACCTAGAGGTACCGACATACAAAATGGTGACACCCTAGAGGTACTGACACACAGAATGGCTACACCCTAGAGGTATCGACATACAAAATGGTGACATCCTAGAAGTACCGACATACAAAATGGTGACACCCTAGAGGTACCGACATACAAAATGGTGACACCCTAGAGGTACTGACATACAAAATGGTGACACCCTTGAGGTACTGACACACAGAATGGCTACACCCTAGAGGTACCGACATACAAAATGGTGACATCCTAGAAGTACCGACATACAAAATGGTGACACCCTAGAGGTACCGACATACAAAATGGTGACACCCTAGAGGTACTGACATACAAAATGGTGACACCCTTGAGGTACTGACACACAGAATGGCTACACCCTAGAGGTACCGACATACAAAATGGTGACATCCTAGAAGTACCGACATACAAAATGGTGACACCCTAGAGGTACCGACATACAAAATGGTGACACCCTAGAGGTACTGACACACAGAATGGCTACACCCTAGAGGTACCGACATACAAAATGGTAACACCCTAGAGGTACCGACATACAAAATGGTGACGCCCTTGAGGTACTGACACACAAAATGGATACACCCTTGAGGTACAGACATACAAAATGGTGACACCCTAGAGTGCACCCCCCACCCCCGATATACATAGTACTAACCCCCAGTAGAGAACTTAATGTACAGTATGTCAGAAATCTGTCATCAAATGATCGTTGAGAATTTAATGATGCTGAAAACTTCATAATCTGACAAAAGATTACAATTTAAGGTATGCAGCTTTTGGGATTTGTTAACATGGAGTCGCTGTTAATGTGCAATCAATTTATCATGTTGTCTCAATGACATGTGACATGAGTAAATTTCACAACTCGTCCATCTCAGAAAACGATTCTAATAAACATCTGAGATAATTTATTATGAAGAGATAAAGTAGATCAATCGTTGTGTTTTACAGTATAAAATTTGATCATAATGAAACATTCAATAAGAATGTCAAAAAAAATTAACCCTTTCACCCCTATGTAACTTTAGTTGACTCTACCATGCATTTACCTTGATGATTCCATTATGGTATACAGTGGTGAAAGGGTAAACTGTAAATTTGGTTAGATGACAGCTTGTAAAACCCTGAATTTTTCAGATTTCCAGATTAAAAATAAGCTTTTGCTCTATAATAATTATAGACAGCAATGTTTTAACACAGGAAGTAAACATTTGTATAAAACAATGCGACATGAGAAGATGAACTTGCCTAAATTGATTGTGTTTCCCGTGGTACAGGAAGTAGAAGCACTGGAGATTTGTGGGTAAAATCTGTTCACCGCGTTCACAGCCATCATTTGGGAAAAACATGTATCATATGCCTTCATTCCTGTGTGATAAATAAAGTAGATGACAGTATTTACAAAGAGCACAACACTAAAATCTTCTACACTCCCACACTTAAATTTCAAATCTCAGTTTTTAGATTTATAAGCCACATATTACATATATAATAATATTAATTATCAACTACATGTTGGAATTGCTCACAAACTTCCACAAAACACTGTCAAACCCTCGGACATACCTTTTCCAATCAATAAATTTTACTTGCAGTTTATTTTTTACTAGGTATTTGTTTTTATCATTTTAGGATTTGAACTGAAAGTTTGCAAATCTGTGAAAGACTTAGCTAGACAAAATTACGTACTTATATGTAAAAGTAATTATTTAAATGTAAGTAAAACTTCGAAATTTAAGAGAAAAAAACAGATTTATTTTTAAGTTGCATAATTATCTTTAACCTTTCTAAATTGCAACTATTCAACAAGATGTTCACTCCGTACCTGATCATAGTGAGAAATCTGGATGTTTTAAAATCAAAACATCATGTAATATTGCTTATGGTGATAACAAACATTTATATTGGTGCTACCTTTGAATTCCAAAACTTTATCCAAGACAGTCATTTCTACGACTTTCCCTTAAGATCTTTGCATGTCGCTAAATATCTTGGGGAAAACAAAACCAGATCAAGCTATTCTGTTCATCTGTCATAAACTCAAATATCTGATGTGAGCCGATAAGTTCTGGTGAGAGCTGACATGGTATATGTCACACTCTGTAGCCTTACCGATTCTGATACCAGGGACGTAGTTCATGTCGTTGACTTTCTTCAATGCCCATCTGGCTGCTTCATACACCTGGATCAGTTCTGTTAGGAAATTAAGAATAAAGTAATTAAAAGTTATTCTCACTAACGGTCACCATCAGGTATTATGGTCACATGACATAAAGTCACCATCAGGTATAATAATCACATGACATACACTCCGCTGTATTTCCTCCCCAATTTTACAGGAAATTTCCCTAAAATTATTGAATTCCGCCCCCCCCCCCCGCCCAAAAATGATGTTTGATTTAACATGTAGTGAAGTTAATTCAACCATATTTTAAATGTTTTAATTATTTTCAGTATTCATCTATGATCAGCAAATATTATTAACCTAGAAATGTAAGACAGCTGACCACAAGCCTATCCCACCAAAATTGACCACAAATCTATAACTACTTTGACGGGACTGACCTGCATACCACATTGACCACATACTACCATATTTAACTGTTTATAAGCCCATGCCTGGTAATAAGCCCATGCCTGGTAATAGGCACATGCCTGGTAATAAGCCCATGCCTGGTAATAAGCACATGCCCAACTTTCATATAATTTCAACCGGTTGACGAAAGGAATTGCTGGGATGTTATTATTTTCTCTTTGGTATGAGATATACCACTATTGGAGGTATTTACATGTGCAAATGGGCTGGGTTGTTACCTTTACATGTCATTCAGGCGACACAGGTTAGGAACCACACAAGTATTTTTTGAAGGGGGTTTATTATATTGAGATTAATAGGTTAGGAGTTATATGTTTGTGTGTGAGATGTACATTATTGTGTAATTGTGTGTTTATTAATCGTGGTGATTGTAAATAAACATTGGGGGGTGCCTATGTCGCTGGGAAATACATTTTTTTTGTATTCGTGTTGTTTGTTCTATTGGATAGTATAGAAGAGAACCTTACTTTTCATGCCTAGTTGTTTGGGTGCCCGGTAATAAGCCAATCCCGCTTTCTCCAAGTTTGTTGGTAGAATTTCTTTTTGAATTTTGTACGTTGTGCAATGCATGTTAACCCTTTCACCCATAGGTTACTTTAATAGACTCTACCATACATTGATCTGGATGAGTCCATTATGGTCTACAGTGGTGAAAGGGTTAAGCTAACCAGCAGAGTGTGTCAGACACTTTCCGATGATTAAGATTGGGACTTTGAATCCCCACTTCTTTATTGACACAGCATAAAAATCTACTAGTGATTTCTACTAGTCACCAATAACTGAATATCGGCTGGTACTATGTAACATTATCGGGGAAAGTATATTTAATACACATAGCAATGGCCACAGGTATATAGTTACCTTTGTGAGGCTGACCACAGGCGTATCCTCCCATGGTTGGACTCCGCACCTCAAACAGTCCACCTATAATGGCATTGGCATTGGTCATCTGGACGTCTACTTCACGACGCGTAGCATCACATGTCTCTCTCTCCAGGTTCTGACCACTGGTCAGGGTCACCACTAGGACCAGGACACACAGCACCTGTCCACCACTAGTCACACAAAGAGAAGTAATGATTCGATTATAAATAGCAATTCAATTTTTCTACAATGCAGTATTTAAACAGTAGCGATCATAATTACCATATATATATTATTTTTGGAGAGGTACGGTATGTAAAAAGTACAAACTGAAATGTGTATATCTTACCAAAATCAACAACAAAATACACAAAAAAAAATTAAAAAAAACAAAAGAAAATTGACCATATCTCCAGAAATTTCAATGGGACCAAGTGTCAAGGAGGGGGGATATAGGGGTCGGGTGTTCCGTAGAGGTGGAAGAAAATATAGGGGCTGGGTGTCGAGGGAGAGGGAGGAATAGGGGCCAGGTGAAGAGGGAGAGGGAGAAATAGGGGTTGAGGGTGGTATAAGGGTGGTATAGTGGTGGAGGGTGGTATAGGGGCTGGGTGCAGAGGTGGAGGGAGGTATAGGGGGCTAGGTGTAGAGGTGAAGGGTGGTATAGGGGCCGGGTGTAGGGGTGGAGGGTGGCAAGGGGCATGGTCTAGAGGTGGAGGGCTAGGTGGTATAGGGGCCGGGTGTAGGGTGGTATAGGGGTGGAGGGTGGTATAGCGGCCTCGTGTAGGGGTGGAGGGTGGTATAGCGGCCTGGTGTAGGGGTGGAGGGGGGTATAGGGGCCAGGTGTAGGGGTGGAGGGAAGTATAAGGCCTGGGTATAGGGGTGGAGGGAGGTATAGGGGCCGGGTGTAGGGGTGGAGGGTGGCAAGGGGCATGGTGTAGAGGTGGAGGCCTAGGTGGTATAGGGGCCGGGTGTAGGGTGGTATAGGGGTGGAGGGTGGTATAGCGGCCTCGTGTAGGGGTGGAGGGTGGTATAGCGGCCTGGTGTAGGGGTGGAGGGAAGTATAAGGCCTGGGTGTAGGGGTGGAGGGAGGTATAGGGGGCCGGGTGTAGGGGTGGAGGGTGGTAAAGGGGCCGGGTGAAGAGGGACAGGGAGATATAGGGGCCGGGTGTAGGGTGGTATAGGGGGCTGGGTGTAGGGTGGTATATAGGGGCCGGGTGTAGAGGTGAAGGGTGGTATAGGGGCCAGGTGTAAAGGAGGCGGGAAGAATAGGGGACTCGGTGAAGAGGTTAAAGGTGGTATAGGGGCCGGGTGTAGAGGTGGAGGGTGGTATAGGGGCCAGGTGTAGAGGTGGAAGGTGGTATAGGGGCCGGGTGTAGAGGTGAAGGGTGGTATAGGGGCCGGGTGGAGGGTGGTATAGGGGCCGGGTGTAGGGGTGGAGGGTGGTATAGGGGTGGAGGGTGGTATAGGAGTGGAGGGTGGTATAGGGGTGGAGGGTGGTATAGGGGTGGAGGGAGGGATAGGGGCCGGGGGTAGGGGTGGAGGGAGGTATAGGGGCAGGGTGTAGGGGGGAAGAGAGGTATGGGGCCGGGGGTAGGGGTGAAGAGAGGGATAGGGGCCGGGTGGAGGGGGGTATAGGAGTGGAGGGTGGTATAGGGGTGGAGGATGGTATAGGGGCCAGGTGTAGGGGTGGAGGGTGGTATAGGGGCAGGGTGTAGGGGTGAAGAGAGGTATGGGGCCGGGTGTAGGGGTGGAGGGAGGTATAGGGGCCGGGTGTAGGGGTGGAGGGTGGTATAGGGGCAGGGTGTAGGGGTGAAGAGAGGTATAGGGGCCGGGTGATGGGGAGGAGGGGGGTATAGGGGTGGAGGGTGGTATAGGGGCCGGGTGTAGGGGTGGAGTGTGGTATAGGGACCAGGTGTAAAGGAGGAGGGAAGTTTAGGGGGCTAGGTATAGAGGTGATGGGGAGGTATAGGGGCTGGGTGTAGAGGTGGAGGGGGTTGTAGGGTGGTATAGGGGCCAGGTGTTAAGGTGCACGTGGAGGGCGGTAAAGGGGTCGGGTGTAGAGGTGGAGTGAGGTATAGGGGATGGGTGTAGGGTGGTAAAGGGGCCGGTTGGAAAGGTGGAGGGCGGTATAGAGGCCGGTTGTAGGGGTGGGCTGAAATATAGGGGCCGGGTGTAAAGGTGGAGGGTGGTAAAGGGGCCAGGTGTAGGGGTTGGCGGAAATAAAGGGGCCAGGTGTAGAGGTGGAGGGAGGTATGGGGGTGGAGGGAGGTATAGGGGTCAGGTGTTTAGATGTAGAGGTGGGCTGAAATATAGGGGCCAGGTGTAGAAGTGGAGGGTGGTAAAGGGGCCAGGTGTAGAGCGATATAGGGGCCAGGTGTAGGGGTTGGTTGGAAATAAAGGGGCCAGGTGTAGAGGTTAAGGGAGGTATAGGGGCCAGTTGTAGAAGTGGATGGAGGTATAGGGGCTGGGTGTTTAGGTGTAGAGGTCGCGGGAGGTATGGGGGTTGAGGGAGGTATAGGGGCCATGTGTTTAGTTGTAGAGGTGGAGGGAGCTAGGTATTCATACATATCATTCAAATAAATTATACAATATTTATTGTTATTACATTTTACAAATCAGGGAACATTTTGGGTTACTAATAATTATAGGCTCATTTAGGCTAAATAAATGATTGAGGGATTTTCTCGTTACTTAAGCGAAGATGATGGTTTGTTTTTGGATGATAACCGATCAGCCCAATTTGAGATCCCATCCACAATGATCCCTGCTATTTTATTAAAAGTGCATGTGAACAACATATATATCATTCTGTAGCAAATTTAGTAATGCAGGTTGGAGGAAAGAGACAATCATTATTCAAATTTTATCATAATTATATTACTGAATTGCTATATATATTACCTGACAAGATATTCAAGTATGTATTTACTTTCCATTTTTATCGGTAAATATTCTCATCAATATTTGCTTATTTATATTCCAAAACATTCAATATATCAGTACCACTCCCGGCATAGCAATATAACGATACTTTACCTCATTTTGAAACTGGCAACTGCAGGCGATATATCGCCCCGTCCCTCCGAAAGTTGTTCACACAGTTAAAACACGAATCCTCACGGAATCCCGACCCCCGGATCGATTATACTTCTCCCCGTGCTCACAGAAACAGCAGCCCAACCCAACAGAGTAGCCCTTCCAATGTTTTCACGTTAGTTCGGCCCAGGTGTAAAAATAACTGTTCTATTTTTAGATCATTCATAAGGCTGTACTACCTGAGAGAAAACTGGTTCGGCAAGTCTAACAACCTTATAAAGTAGGCGGGGCTTAATATCTCATTTGCATATCGAATACACCTGTGATGATCAGTCGCCGGGACGGTCGGGAAACAATCGTGTTCAGATAGATCATTTAATAATTTGACACAATTATTTGTATGATGTTTTAAAAGTATTACCTACTAATATTATGATGTACAAAATTAAAGTCGGCAAATCTTAAACACACGCAGTAACCAGTCAAAATGAGACCGCGACAAAGCATTGTTAGGTTCACTAAAATTATTCCATTCGTGTATTTTCAAATGTCTGCTGGATTTTCTTCTGTTTGTTGTAATTTATTGTCATTTCCAATTTATCTGTTTTATTATTTTCTCTGAATTCGTTTATCGACAGAATTATCTAGAGTCAAGAGTAACTTTAACACAATTAACCAGTGTCCAGCTTACGATGTTTTCACGGGATTATGAGAATAGCGCTCAGCCCATACAGAGATGTAAACGTATATTTTCAATTTCCATGATTGTTTTCCTATATCTTTATCTATGTCAAAAAATGCGACAAAAAGGTATATTATTAGATTTATTTAAATGGAAGAACCACATCTTGAACTTTTTGAAATTTCAAAGGGGGAGATTGCACGTGCTCAGAATGAAAAGCATAAACAATATGAGTGTATGTACACCCTAGGGAAAAATTACAGCTCTTCTTTCAGATGAAATCTTCAGATCTTAAAAAGTAGAAATATAGTTTAGTAAATTCACTGGTTAAAAATGCACAATTTTAGGGTCCAAAATCGGGAGCTGTCTCCCTCCTAAATAGGGAGGGTTGGCAAGGAAAAATACAAACTAAACCTTGAAAAAAAAGGTCAATTATGAAAAATATAGGTGGACAATCCTGTTTTTAAAGTCAAGTATAACAAAGAAGCATTTGATAATTGTGTGCTTAGTAAAATGGTTCATCATAAGCAGTCCCTGGGGAATTTCTAAGACCTCAGAAAACTCCTTGTGTCCACCAATTATCTATTGTTGTTGACAAAATCAGCAAACATTTAGGTAAAGGGTACCCCTGAATCAGTTATAATCCCAAAGAAGCGTTTCACTCAGGTTTTTTTACTAGACGTCTTTCCCCTGCTATCGCAGAAGACAAACTAACAACCCACATATTAAGTGTTTCTGACTTGGAGTAGATTCCCCAGATGTCAAGCTATGCTTTTTTCAATGTTTATTGTGCTTCCATTGGCTTTAATTAAGGCTCATAAATTGGTGTCTCATTTTGATGGTTTTAGGTTATAATTCCTGAAGGGCGACGGTGGCGAGGTATGGGCTTTCCAAGGTGTATGTCCTGGGTTTGAACCCTGCAGACTTCTGCTTTCTCTCTCTCTTCCATATCTATTTCAATCATTAAAACAACTCTAATTCTGTAAAATGCATCACAACAGGAGATAATTATAGAATACTTCCAAATTTGAAAAGAACTTACCCAATTATTTCAAAATGTGACAATGTCAATAGTATAATTTAAATTGTTGGTAAAGTTTACCTTAAGTTTTAAATATTTATCAGATAAGGTTACTCCTGGCTACTTAACCACATACAGTTGACTTCTGTGGAAATAGCCTATGATNAGTTCAAATTGTTGTGAATGTGCATTTATCTAACAAAAAGACTAGTCAGCATGTCACCGTATAACAGTAACAGTACTTTATAATGTGTACCAATGTGACTGATGTAAGAATGGTCTCCCCTTAAATTAGCGTCTCCACGTGACATAACAGTAAATGGGAGTGATGCAAAGATCCAATTTTTTTATAGATTGATATTTTCACATTAAATAGTGTCAACAGATAAGAAGAAATTCAAGAATATCATGATTTTTTTTTAAACTTTCTACACATGATTTTTCTTAATGATGCATAATAGCGGTGCTAATGTTCATTTAAAAAAATTGAGATACACTGTATGTGTATCTGTTATACATCGTCTAAGTGCAGGGTGTATCAACATATTATTGATCATGTCTGCCTTCAACCTTACTGAAGTAAACCTATTCCTGTAAAGTACAAAAAGGCAATTGTCAAAATATGACTTCACACAATCTTTTAATAGAAACTGGAAGGCATAGAAACATTCCTCATAATTTTAGACATTGTCCTTTCTGAAAAAATGATACAGAAGACGAATTCCACTTCATTCTAAAATGCCCCTCCTTCAGCGAACTACGAAGTAAATATATTAAATTATATTATCGTGTTAATCCCCCTGTCTTTAAATTAATCAAATTATTATCAACCAGTAATATCAAAGAATTAACTAACTCTGTTGGTTTCTAACTAGTTTGATTTGCAAGCTCTTAGATCATAAACAAGAGGCCCAAGGGCCTTAGCGGTCACCTGAGTTATATCATAGGTACTGGTAGCTTTATTTTATTGTT
>NW_018407050.1:90328-103245 GCF_002113885.1 Mizuhopecten yessoensis | reverse complement strand
AAAAAATTTTTTTTTTTTTTTTTTTTTTTTTTTTAAATTATGATTGTGTGAAAATTCAGCGTACAGTAATTCTTATTAACTTTTTCTGCACGATTTTAGTAAGAACAGATGTATAGATGAATGGACGGATGTTTATCCCTTACATGTTTGACAATGAAAACACTGAAAACACAGATTAAATTCAAAAATTTAATGTTTGAAACATCAAACTAGACAAGTTATACATGTAAACAACACTTAACACTTTGTAAATATATAATTACCAAACATCAACAAAAATACTTATCACAGTAATAGATATTTGGATGAATTTTACAATATTGAGGATTTCTCTCGTCTTATAGACAGAATGATTTGTCCTCAGCTGTGGGATTAAACGATAGAACTGCAGGGCTGTTGAAACAAAAAATATCCAATTATTATGACTATAATAAAATTGATTCATGCACAAAGTTTGAAATTTGTGCAATAGATAAAATTGGAGATACACCTCTCTGAAGTTCATAATTATATATTTCAAATTATCTTGGCAGTTCAAATTGTTGTGAATGTGCATTTATCTAACAAAAAGACTAGTCAGCATGTCACCGTATAACAGTAACAGTACTTTATAATGTGTACCAATGTGACTGATGTAAGAATGGTCTCCCCTTAAATTAGCGTCTCCACGTGACATAACAGTAAATGGGAGTGATGCAAAGATCCAATTTTTTGATAGATTGATATTTTCACATTAAATAGTGTCAACAGATAAGAAGAAATTCAAGAATATCATGATTTTTTTTTAAACTTTCTACACATGATTTTTCTTAATGATGCATAATAGCGGTGCTAATGTTCATTTAAAAAAATTGAGATACACTGTATGTGTATCTGTTATACATCGTCTAAGTGCAGGGTGTATCAACATATTATTGATCATGTCTGCCTTCAACCTTACTGAAGTAAACCTATTCCTGTAAAGTACAAAAAGGCAATTGTCAAAATATGACTTCACACAATCTTTTAATAGAAACTGGAAGGCATAGAAACATTCCTCATAATTTTAGACATTGTCCTTTCTGAAAAAATGATACAGAAGACGAATTCCACTTCATTCTAAAATGCCCCTCCTTCAGCGAACTACGAAGTAAATATATTAAATTATATTATCGTGTTAATCCCCCTGTCTTTAAATTAATCAAATTATTATCAACCAGTAATATCAAAGAATTAACTAACTCTGTTGGTTTCTAACTAGTTTGATTTGCAAGCTCTTAGATCATAAACAAGAGGCCCAAGGGCCTTAGCGGTCACCTGAGTTATATCATAGGTACTGGTAGCTTTATTTTATTGTTTAGATGTGATGTGGAAATCAGCATGTAAACTAAGTGAAATACAATACTTGTCATGTCATCAATGGATAAGAATTTGAAAATATTGGTAAATGTTCCCTTTGGGGCCCCGCCCTAGCCCCTGGGGATGGGGCAGGAATCCCAATTTTACAAAGTAATACTCTCATTCACCCAAGATGATTCTGACTAAGTTTGAGTAATTTTCTGCTGAAAATGGATAAAATATATACCGAAAAGTGTTATTTCCCTATATAAACTATATTAAACTTTACCCCCTCCCCAAGGGAGAACGGATAGCTCGGGGGTCCTGAAATTTACAATTTAAATAAAGCCCCTGATGATCTTTCTTTCCACGTAGAGAAAATCACTGTAGTACCTCTGAGTCTGGAGAAGAAGATTTTTGAAATATTGATTAATTTTCCCTTTGGGGCCCCGCCCTGGCCCCAGGGGTCGGGGTAGGAATCTCAATTTTACAATTTGAAACCATCTACCTCCAAGGATAATTCTCACCAAGTAAAAATAATTTCCTACAGAAAGTTGTCAAAATATACCCAAAAGTGTTATTTCCCTATATAAACTATAGTAAACTTTACCCCCTCCCCAAGGGAGAACGGATAGCTCGGGGGTCCTGAAATTTACAATTTAAGTAAAGCCCCTGATGATCTTTCTTTCCACGCAGAGAAAACGAGCGTAGTACCTCTGAGTCTGAAGAAGAAGATTTTTGAAATATTGGTTAATTTTCCCTTTGGGGCCCCGCCTTGGCCCCAGGGGTTGGGGTAGGAATCCCAATTTTACAATTTTGAAGCCTCATCTACAAAGGATGATTCTGACCAAGTTTGAAAAAAATCCATCCACTGGTTCTTGAGAAGAAGTTGAAAATGTAAAAGTTTACGCACGACGGACGACGACGGACGAAAAGCGATTAGAATAGGTCACTTGAGCAAAGCTCAGGTGACCTAAAAACACATGTATTTAAATTATAAATTTCATATGCTGATTGTATCTTACAGCCTGTGCTGATTTTGAATGCACATTATGAAATTTTCCTTTGAATCGATAAGATGTATATGCTCAAGATGAAATAAAAAATTTGAATTTGAATATATTTGAAGTATATTTGTGTTAACAAATACCAAGATAACTCGATTCACAGTGTAATTAAGGACTAACCTGAGTATTATCAACACATGTATTGTTGTTTATGTTTCCAATGTGTCTCTGATTAATTAACAAAGTCAAACCCACTGTTCCTAACAGATATTTGACAGAAATCATTTTGATTGGTGATTCTTATCATGACTAAAGGTAGGATATACCCTTAAATAGCTGCAATAATTTGTTCAAATCTTAAATAATTATAAAAAAAATCAGTTACAACAAGCCTTCCCTATTACATATTTACTTGATTAAGTATTTTACACATTGTTGAGTTTCTAGTTTTGCGTTTGTAGGATATGTAGTGTTTCTTCACAAGCAATTAGTTGTTCTTATGGCTAACTCACAAATTCTTCATAACAAGAACATTGCAAATTACAGCAACACCAGGAACATTATCCTGTAAATGTATACAGTGTTTGAAAGTAGGACTAGAAATCTTACAGCAACACCAGGAACATTATCCTGTACATGTATACAGTGTTTTAAAGTAGGACTAAAAATCTTACAGCAACACAAGGAACATTATCCTGTACATGTATACAGTGTTTGAAAGCAGGACTAGAAATCTAACAGCAACACCAGGAACATTATCCTGTAAATGTATACAGTGTTTGAAAGTAGGACTAGAAATCTTACAGCAACACCTGAAACATTATCCTGTACATGTATACAGTATTTGAAAGTAGGACTAGAAATCTTACAGCAACACCAGGAACATTATCCTGTAAATGTATACAGTGTTTGAAAGTAGGACTAGAAACCTTACAGCAACCCCAGGAACATTATCCTGTACATGTATACAGTGTTTTAAAGTAGGACTAAAAATCTTACAGCAACACAAGGAACATTATCCTGTACATGTATACAGTGTTTTAAAGTAGGACTAAAAATCTTACAGCAACACAATGAACATTATCCTGTACATGTATACAGTGTTTGAAAGTAGGACTAAAAATCTTACAGCAACACCTGGAACACTATCCTGTAAATGTATACAGTGTTGAAAGTAGGCCTAGAAATCTTACAGCAACACCTGGAACATTATCCTGTAAATGTATGCAGTGTTGAAAGTAGGACTAGAAATCTTACAGCAACACCTGAAACATTATCCTGTACATGTATACAGTATTTGAAAGTAGGACTAGAAATCTTACAGCAACACCTGGAAAATTATCCTGTAAATGTATACAGTGTTGAAAGTAGGACTAAAAATCTTACAGCAACACCTGGAACATTATCCTGTAAATGTATGCAGTGTTGAAAGTAGGACTAGAAATCTTACAGCAACACCAGGAACATTGTCCTGTACATGTATACAGTGTTTGAAAGTAGGACTAGAAATCTTACAGCAACACCAGTCATTTAAGTACCTATAGCAAATCTCATTCATCAACACACGAAAACAGCTCGGTTTAAATTATTTCCAGACTTGATTACTGCATGGTGCCCTCTGTGATAGGTCACATTTATTCAACATGATTATGGCATTTTTTTATATTTACTTGTACAAAAATTGTACAACACAATATTTTTGAGCATATAAAATATTTTCTCTCACTATTCACAGAACTGTCTCCCATTTTATCTGGAACAGGATTTCTCTGTCAACCCCTAGGCAGGTAGAAGAGACGTCATAACACAATAGCTTTACACAGGAGTGAAAAATGATTAAAATAAAACCTCATAATCCTTGTTTTGGAAGATTCATCCCCTGCTGTGAGATCTGCCAGAGAAAGTCAACCTGCTTCATTGAGGCATTTAAGTCTCAAGATATTAGAAAATGAAGAATATACACCCTTTGGTAAAAAATTCTCTGTTATATAAGTGAAGTAAGGGAAGATTCTATTAATTCTGAGATAATTCAACTTTTTAGTATAATTTTAAGTTATAATCGTGATCATAATTGTTTTGACTTGGAGTATTCTGCCTTCTGTATATAGAACATGAGGGAATCAAAAGGACTTTTTCTGACTAATATTCATAGGCTTTACGGCACATAAATTGGACCCTCATTTTGAAGTTGTGCATTTATAATCCCTGGATGGC
Organism: Mizuhopecten yessoensis; assembly: GCF_002113885.1. Classification (NCBI taxonomy): domain Eukaryota; kingdom Metazoa; phylum Mollusca; class Bivalvia; order Pectinida; family Pectinidae; genus Mizuhopecten; species Mizuhopecten yessoensis. Next base: position 98,707 of record NW_018407050.1, on the reverse strand, counting down.
TATGTCGGATTTTTTTTTTACCCCTGCAATTTTTCTGTTTTCAGTTTTTATTTCTATTTTCAAACGTTCAAATTTTGCAATAGTGACTACGGTAATGATATGGTTGGTTCCCTAAACCTTAAACATGATGATAATAAATTGTAAATGTCCTAAAAGGCAACCCCCGCAGTACATCACCATCGTCTAGTGTACTGGAAAGATTTCAGAGACTTCCTTCCTTGTGTAGCAGACTGGACAATGTATTTTGTAAATAAATAAATAAAAAGGCGTTTTAGACCAAAAAGATGATTCATGAAAAAAGAATATGAACGTATGTTAATAATAATTTAATTCTATAAAATTTAAGAAAATACTTTGGATAGGAAACTTCAAATTATTACAGCATTTTCCTTGTTAAGATCAGATCCCTAAAAAGCGTACTTAGAATTGAGTCTAGCCTTCTGCTGGGGCTCTGTTTTTGAACATATAGAGTATTAGCTATCACAGAAATATGGAAAATTTTACACAATGTTCACGAAACCTTCAGTCACAAATTTAAAAAAATGTAAATATGATGAATTTAAAATCAGGAGTCCTAAAATCCCATGCGTTAATGAAGAACAGTGGAGTGACTGTCATTATCTCCGATTGTGAAGATTGCATTGTCTTTGCCATTTGCTTCCCCGTCCCCTGTGGACATCCCATTTATAGAAGCCGATCCGGCCATCAGCTGACGTAGGACGAGACGTTTGTACACGCCGTCTTTAGCGATTAGTTCATCGTGAGTGCCGCTCTCTGCCATTACGCCCTTGTCAATCACAATCACCTAAAAATATATACAATCATTTCAAACCCATTAGTTCTTTAAAAGCACTACCAGGGACCTCCCTAACCTCTCCATGTTACCTTTCCAACCTCTAACATTGACCTTCCTGACCCCTAACTGCAACCTTTCTAACCTCTTACATTGACCTACCTAACCTCTCCCTGTTACCTTTCCAACCTCTAACATTGACCTTCCTGACCCCTAACTGCGACCTTTCTAACCTCTTACATTGACCTCCCTGACCTCTTCCTGTTACCTTTCCAACCTCTAACATTTACCTTCCTGACCCTTAACTGTGACCTTTCAGATTTTTTAACTGTGGCTTCCCTAGCCCATCACAGGCCTCCTTGTTCTGTAACCTCCCTGATCTCTAACCATGAACTCCCTGATCTCTAAATTTGACCTTTCTGACCTCAGTGAGCAGCTTGACCTCTACCTAAGATCTTCTCAACCTCTTCTGCTACCTCTTTGACCTCTAACTTGAACTCCCTGACCTTTAACTCTGACCTCCCTGACTTCTAACCATGACATTTCTGATTTCTAGCTTTGACCTTTCTGACTTCTGTGAGCTCCCTGACCTTTACATGTGACCTTCCTGACCTGTAATTGTGACCTCTAACTGTGATCTCCTCGACCTTTAACTGGGGATGGGGTGCCTGGGAATTTACCTTTGAAGCGTTCCTGACTGTAGATAATCTATGTGCGATCACGATGACGGTTCGTCCCTTCATGGCTCTTTCCACCGCCTCCTGGACAAGGTGCTCACTTTCAGCATCTAATGCACTGGTCGCCTGGTGGAAACAAAACAAACTTTTCAGGTCTATTACATACATGTAAACCAATTGAAAAGGAAAATCACAAATCTAACATGACATCATCATTTCAGAAATACAACAAAAAATGTATCAAATCTGAATGCCACATGTTTCCAAGATGATTCAGCGTTGACTGTAAGCACGTAAGTATTGAACGCCATTTTTTCAATTTAATACTGACATGAACATTGAAAAAATGCTGTTCCATCCTTATATTTACATTCTAAATTTTTACTTATCATGACCTAAATACAGATATTCCCTTATATTTCCAATGCTGAAGTGTTTATGTGACGTCAGTGCAAACAAGATTTCTGAAACAGCCTAACGTCATCAAAATGTTTGCTTCTAATGGTTGTCTGATGTTATTGGAGGTGGAAGGAGAAGCTTTGAAATGAAGCTGATCCAAACGCCTTCATTGAGTGCAATTTTTTATAATAATGGTCATAGAGGGACCTTACAGTGGAAATGTAAATATATCGGGACGAGGATTACGTGTTGACTAAACACAATGTGAAGAAAACAAACCTCGTCCAGTAGTAGAAGCACTGGGTCCATTATCAGAGCGCGGGCGATGGCTATACGCTGCTTCTGACCCCCTGAAAGACGAATCCCCCGCTCACCGACAAGTGTCTCGTAGCCTTTCTCAAACTCGCTGATAAACTCGTGAGCATTGGCTTGTTTTGCTGCCTCCTGAATCTGTAGTAATTAAACTTTGTTGGTCATGTGATTATATGCAGTCCCATTAACCCTTTCACCACTGTAGATCACACAATGGACTCATCCATATCAATGCATGGTAGAGTCTACTCAAGTTATATAGGGGTGAAAGGGTTAAAGATATACAAACATTTGTTTTTCAATTCTTGATGAAATAAAGTAGATTTCACCCATTGCTCAATTCTGAAATTGTGTGACAGAACTCATATCAAGTTTAAATTGAACACTAAATGTACAAAGTTTGGTTTTTTGACATTCAGTAACCATAATTTTAATTTTGCTTCCAGAACATCTTTTCCAATTCTGCATTATACAAAGCCTGTTTTCGAGTTTAGAAATTAGACTTGGCCATTGAATTGCTTAGAAGTATTCAACTGTTGCTATGTAGACATTTTATATTATAAGCTAATAGCCAGTAACAATTATATCAGGCACCTCCAAAACAGTGTAACAGAAAAGACTTTGATGGGGGACTGCATACAAATTTCCATCTTCGATAATTATTATTTTAAACTAGAAAATGTCTGTAAGACATAAATGCCCCCGCTGCCATGTGAAATTAGTTTCAGTGTTCTATAAAAAGTTACAACTACTTTGATCTTATTACCCTGAAACATGCACACACACAAGGTACTACACTTAAAGTTGATTTCATTATTCATGTGTTTTTTCTGTATGTTATTACCATCTCCATAACATATTGAATGAAGTTGCTAAGTGTTTAAATAGAATCAGTAGATGATTTTCTATATATAGCAAGTGTGACCTTGGCCTTGACCTTGGAACCCTGAAACACAACAATGTCCGAAGTATACTCATACTTGACCTTTGCATAAACTTTGACCAAAATCCATGAAGGAATGAAGTTGCTAAGTGTTTACATTGAATCGGGACGGGACGGGACGATTTTCTATATATAGCAAGTGTGACCTTGGCCTTGACCTTGGATCCCTGAAATACAACTATGTCCGAAGTATACTCATAATTGACGGGACGGGACGGACATGGGTAACACTATATGTCCCACCATTTTATGGCGGGGGCATAAAAAACCATTAATAACAACCGACACATTTTATTATACACAGGACTGACTGACCTCTGTGTCTGTTGCGGTCTTGCCGTAGGCGATGTTTTCCTTGATGCTACAGGCAAACAGCGTGGGTTCCTGACTAACCATCGATATCTTCTGACGGAACCAGCGCGGCTCCAGCTCGCGTAGATTGTTCCCACCTGTCTCAAGTAAAGTGTACTCAGGGTTAGAACCACTTCAAAAATCACCAATGCACGATAATTTCATATATTGAAAAAAAGAACAAATCTTTGATATAAATATCATTGAAAATGATTGAAAATCGCTTGAAAATTGCAAACACATATTGTCAAACTTTGATCTTACGAACTTTGGGGGACATTAGAAAAATTAGAAACATCAACACCTCGACTAACAAATGCTGAACTTTGAACATCTTTGAGATACATGTACTGTATATACTGCATAATACCAACTGTAATTGTTAAGTGACATAACACAAGGCAAAACAATTAATTTGAAATCTATAAATGAGGGATTTAAAGAAATAAGAAAAATATGTTTCATGTATCTGTATACTGTAGTTTGCATGTTTAGGTGTTTAAATTACCACCGGACATGTTCTCGTAAAGGTACCGTAATAGTTTAACTTCGATTCAGTACTTGCAATTTTCGTTTTTTTTTTAATACAGTGAGAACTTTGCCTCATCAAAGTTAAATTCATCAATGGAATATCAGTAGTGTCGTATAAGGAAACAAATTCTGGACTTCACTGTAGGTTTGACACAGTGAGAATTTAAGTCTTCAAAGTTTGATTTATAGACGTTTGACTGTACATACAATTTTTTTTTAACAGAAAATAAAGAAAACTGATGAAAATTGTCAATCGATCCTGAAGACTAGATTATTTTGAGGAATGATGTAAAAATATGAAGCAGTATTTATTAAGGGTATATAGTATTTGCTTGTATATATACTCTGCTCAGCCATAGGGTTTTAATTTCCAGGCCTCTTGTTTATAAAGCAGAGAGCTTCACCACACTACCAGACCGTAGGCCCGGGACCTGATACTGATATTGTTAACATTTTCTACAACATTACAAGGGACAATTTAAAACTGTTTTAATTCCTTAAAAAAGCCCACAAAGTTTATTGTTGTAGATGAAATCGAATAAAGATCAACAGGAAAATAATTTTCTGAATCCGGTATATAGTAAAGTGCATGATGGGACATTCTACTCGACTATATACTCAGTTTTCATGCTTACATATAGTAGTCTGAAATATTTGTCCTTTAGTGTTCAGATCAACCAAAAGATTTATTATCACAATGAAAAATGAGGGCATTTAGATTCTTTTGACTTTTCCAAACACCAAGGGAGGGAATATTTAAGACCATTAAAACTAGCCTGAAACAATATACAGACCTTGTAGAAAATGCGAAATTCATAAAATGTTCAGAAATGAAACCTGAAGTTCAAGTGTTCAACAAACCTAGGGATACTATTCCGGAGTCAGGATCATAGAATCTTTCAATTAGATTGACGATTGTTGATTTTCCACCACCAGAGGGCCCCACCAGAGCCAGCACTTTACCCGGCTCCAGGATAAAAGATATCCCCTGTAAATAAGGTGGAACACATTTTACAGAGATGCATATACTCTCCAGTTTAATTTTCGCCTTTTCCGCCATCCATAATGAGGGCAAATTTATTATTACAGCAAAAAATTGGTAAACAATATAATATAAATAGTAATTAAAATTTAAAATTGGGCGAAATGGAATTAACTGTCATAGGGGGGGGGGGATTTGACTGGGCAAACATTTCCTGGTAAATAGCACCCAAACTCTGTTAAGATAAAAACTTGTGAGAATGTGATTTGTATAACAACTTATTCAGCATTCTCCTACAACAACAACAACAACTAACTGTAAATCAGCTCTTTTGTCTTGAAATGTTTTAGCAATTTTTTTTTTTTACTCAATGCTGCTTAATTATTTGTAGTTCACCTAATCTGCATAATATTCAATTTACCACGATTACTGGTCTTACACGGTTTAATGGTTATGAAACAAATCCAACGACCTAACCTGTGTGTTAAGAGCCTTTCGGAGGTCACTGACATGTCACATTACAATAGTGGTTGCTGTATTATCTTGCGAAGTCAGAAAATTATAAAGATAGACATGTTTATATATTGGATAATTCTTTCAAAAATTAAAATTTCTGTCATATTCATCATTCAATAAACATTTGAAAGCAGGTGCAGGTTTAATAAAATGATTACATATTTATTTTGTGACTGATTTTTAATTATTTTTCAGGAAATAAATGTTTCATACACAGATAGTCCAACAATGTTTAATATATCAGTCAAATGTTCAACAGAACTGCCTTTTATTTTCAAGAAATGATGAAATCAATATATTTTCATGTTTGGAATTTATTGTATAATATTGATTCAAATTTCGATAAATTAAAATGTACTAGTTTAGGAAGAACAGCTGCATTTGAAGAAAATCATTATTTCTTTTTTTTTCTCTCCAAACAAGGTACATTGTATATTAAAATTTGAAAGTAAAACAAATTTCTTCACCACATGCTTCATCTGCTAGATAAGGGGTAGAAATAAATTTATCAAACTTTTAAATATCATCTTTATTTTTCAAAAAAAATTGCCAAAAATGAAGGAAACCGAAACTTGAAAATACGAAAATGATGTTACACCACTTGAACAATTCTTTGCCAATTTATCACACAATTACTTTGCTTTTCCCTCTGATGGGGTTTGGGTAGTTGATAACTACAGTTTTAATTTGTTAAGTGAGATAATAAACACTAATGTCATCTGAACCGAGTGGCCACTGACCTTGAGAACCTCCGTTTCTGGTCTAGAAGGATATGTGAACTTCACATTGTCAAACTCCACCCCTGCAAGTCAGAAATTAAAATTCGTAAATACTTATTAAACTTCGAAGTCAGAAATTAAAATTCGTAAATATTTATTAAACTTTGAAGTAAGAAATTACAATTTCTAAATATTTACTAAACTTTGATGTGAGAAATTACCTTCAGTAAATATCTATTAAACTGTGAAGTCGTTGAATTGAATGAATATCTGAATTTATCACTGCAGATGTATACCTGTTTATGCTAATTCAGTTCATAATGACAGATCATAGCCACTAAACATAGTTAAAGCTTCATTCCCCCATATATGTGGCTAAAAGATGCCCCCCCCCCCTTCAAGTTGACTGGGTTTTAAATTCACACCTACAAGTACCCAGGATTTGAACCCAGGCTAACCCTCACACTGCTGGGTGGTCAGGTGCCTTTCACCAAGGCGGCCGGGGTTCGATTTTGGACGTGAAAAAGTATGGGGTCACCTGCCCGACCACATGGGTTTTCTCCGGGTACTCCAGTTTCCTCCCACACTAAGACCCCCCCTGCGCACTAACATCCGGGCCAACCAGAGTGATTAACATAAGTTGAAATAACTTGTTACATAACTGTTGTAAAATGAAATAAAGTTTATATATTTATACCTTTACACAGAGCTTCAAACCACCTGTAGCTGTGAAAGCTTACACAGACAACTCCGACAAAAACTTACGTCCGTCTATAGATCTAAGAACGATGCCATTTTCATTGGAGACTTTCGGTTGTCGATCAAGCAAGTCAAATATTCTGATGGATGCCCCAACAGCCTACAAGATAGAAACAAGTAACGGTATTGAACTACACTAGTGTTTATGGGACAAGAGCAACAGTAGCAATAGTAAGATTTCTTTTATACAAATTAGACTTCACTTATTTGCAAAGAAAGAGTGCACAGTAAATACTGCTATCACTAGCATTATGTTTTTGGCTGGATATTTCAATCAAGAGGTATAATATTTAGTGGCTATCATATGACTATTTTGATATCACACCCCTTATCAGCCTGAGATCTTGATTAGGGCCGCAGTCCTGAGGGCTGATATCAGGTCAAGGGCTGATAAAGGGTGTGATATCAAAACAGTCATATCATAACCTTTTTATTACACATTTTGAGAAACAAAACAAAAAGAAATTAATAAAAAGTTTCAACAACTTTAAAACAAAAAAATATCAACATTAGGGTAAACGTACATGAGCACATCTGTTTCTGTCCGTCATAGCTCTGCGTAATACAGGACCAAAAGTCAGATGCGGCGCTAGCTGATTCGACTAGCCCGATCAATGACCAAACTTTAGAATCAGTCACTATCTGAATTTATCATGCCACCTAGCTTTCTTGATTTTTGATGTGCAGATCTGTTGATGAAATTGAAAGTTATCTCCCCTGAAAGAGCCCCGATAAAGTGATATCAGCCCGGGCTAATTATCAACCCGTGTTGGTGTAAAAACTGTTTAGCAGCCCGGGTTGGTGTAAAAACTGTTTAGCAGCCCGGGTTGGTGTGAAAACTGTTTAGCAGCCCGGGTCGTGTGAAAACTGTTTAGCAGCCCAGGTTGGTGCACTGATATGACAACGCAAACACCATTTGTATCACATGGACAAACTGTATTATTATAGACAAGAGTGTGATAAATCCCACGTACATGTTCAGGTAGCCCGAGTTTCCTCTGGCCCTAACACCAGAGTTAGACATTTTGACAGACAGAAGTCACACCAGACATCTATCTGTCAAAATGTCTAAGTCTGTTGACAGGGCCAGAGGAAACTCGGGCTAATGTTCAGGTAAAGTGCCATACACAAGGTAAAAGTCATATCTAGTAATTTATTTTAATATCATACTTGTAACCAGCTTGAAAAATAGATCTTAAGCACATTTGTACAAGTGAAATATCATGATTATCTACATGAAGTTCCCTTTTTTAAACATTCATTTCTAAGAATTGTATTTAACTGTATGTATCACACTTACAACTGTCATATATAACTATCTTATTTACCTGTATGTATCACACTTACAACTGTCATATATAACTATCTTACTTACCTGTATGTATCACACTTACAAC